>NC_140443.1:13727929-13930429 GCF_963576455.1 Neolamprologus multifasciatus
CATCACCACTGACATTTTACATTGTGTGGAATAGGTGGACACAGGAAGCATTTGAGAAAATTGAATTCTATGTAACAGTGAGGTTGTAGCATATTCTTTTGCTCCCTGCAGGGGTACTAAATAATCTAATGTTACTATGGGTCATATCAGAGAACAGAGATACAACATGCCATAAAGGCAGGAAAACAGATAAACTACAATCCAAAAACAAAATATGCCTCATATGTATAAACTGAAACCAAATGCATCCATCCATTCTCTTCTGCTTATTTTTATCCGCGTTGCTAGCCTATCTGCGTTGCCAGCTACCACAGGATGAAAGGCAGAGTACACCCTGGACAGGTTGATAATCTGAAGCTGGGTTAACAACATTAACAAGAAACAAAAAAATTAAACATGCATATGCAAAATAGAAAAACAAAAACAAAATCCTCATAAGTTCTGCAAACCTTGATAATACACATCATGCTCTTCCAAATCCTGGTGAATTCTGTATTGCAAAATCCATGTCTGATTTGAAAGTAGTGTACACTACATGAACTGGTATACGAAGGATATTTTCACAAGTATTGGTCACAGGAAATCTGCAGTTAGTGATGAACTCAAGGCTTGGCTTTGGAGAAAACCCAGGGCTGGAATGTTTCCACAATTAAACAAATTAACTGTTGTGCACAGTTTAGTCTCCACAATCACACGCTGTGAGTCTATTGCACACTGTTTTTTACTGTGATATTTTTGTTTACTTAGCTTAGTCTAGCAATTGAAACTTACGGCCAATTTTTAACCTTACACTAGTAATTTTAGTGCATTTAGTTCCGTTCTTAACTCTTCTGCCTTGGGCCCTCTCGAGTGAAAGGTCTAAGATTGTAGATGGGACCCGTTGTGGGGAACTCCTGTAAAGTGGAATGCACATTCTCCATAACGTTAGCTGGTTAACCAGGGGCTATCTGACCGGAGAGGTTCACTGCATTTGGTCTTCCACGATGAAACAGTGAATAAATTTCTTCATCAGTACTACGATGCAGTACACTGGTACTAATATTTGGTTGGTCAGAACATGCATTTGCCAGGGTGTTAATTAGCTCCTCATTACTTAGAATTTGAGCCACAAGATTCCGTGCAGACTGGCTCATAATGCCATTCCTCGCAGTTACAAACAAGGAAAACACTAGATGGCACAAGCGCCTCCGTGACGTCAGGTTTCATTCAATATATTCAGAAGATCATTCCATATATTCAAGTTTCGTTCTATATATTCAAGTTTCATTCTATATATTCAAGTTTCGTTCTATATATTCAGAAGATCATTCTATATATATAATAATTTCCTAAACGGCATTCCATAGCACATATATATATATATATATATATATATATATATATATATATATATATATATATATACATATATTTGCGTTCGATATATCAGTGGATCTGCGTTCGATATATAAGAAGAGTAAGAAAATAAACATACACTTTAGGACCAGGGGTAAAGGGATCAATAACATTTAACATTTACAGTTTGATGATTTAAAGTCTCACACACAAGCCATCGAACGGGGAGGGGGGGCCTGCTGCTTCCAAATAGAGCACATTTCATTCATAATGATGTAAATCCAAGCCCATTATGGATTCATGATTTGAATCCTGGGTTGTGTGAAATCTCACAAATGCACCCTAGACAAAGTGAATCTGTGAACTAAGGTGTAGGTGTGTTAGATCATGTTGTGGTGATCCTCGGGTTGAAGGATCGGTGTTCATACTGGAGTGCAAAATTAAAACCAATGGAAGATGGACAAGAAAGGTTCAAAGCCATCAGGTCCTCAGTTTAGAAAATAGAGAAAAGAAGAGGAAGAGAAACAAGCAAAAGATACAGGTAAGCAGATGTGTGATTGGATAATGGCAGGTCATCCTGAAACAATCAGAATCAGAATCAAAATACTTTATTAATCCCTAAGGAAAGTATGTGCGTTACAGTTGCTCCAAGAAGAAATGGTAAAAATAGTAACAGTAACAGACTAAACTCCAAACAATACATTATGTTACAGATTTTAATATTAATTAGTCATTGTCAATTGTTGATTTGTCCTGTTCTCATTGTATGACAAATTATGATGGCTGTTTGGTAGCCGTTTGCATACTATGCATACTCTCTCTCTCTCTTCATATGTGTGTGTGTGTACAACAGCTTTATGTTAATGTACAATCCTTAATATGTTTTGTCTGTGTGTGTGTGTGTGTGTGTGTGTGTGTGTGTGTGTGTGTGTGTGTGGGGTGGGGGGTGGGGGGGGCTCAGAGGGAGTGTTCGTACAGGGCGCCAAACAGGCTAGGACCGCCACTGTGTACGCCGAAATCATCCTAGTGCAAAGACAAGTGGAAGCAGACAAAAACAACAAGCACGCATGCTACAAACTTTACCCGAGTCATTTAGGCATCCGTTAGCACATGATTCTCCTCATGGGGACCTGATATGTTTAATATGCTGCTGAGAATATACTCCAGAAGAAGCGTATAGTATAGCTTTTATTTTGGAAAGAGACATTTCTCTGTAATAAACTCTCTTTTCCAAGGATGAGTGATTTCTCAGTCAGATAGATTTATTACTTTGTTGTTTCAGCAACATTAAATTTAAAAACTGTACTTTTGAGTTAAAATATATATTTATAATTTTAATAAATGACAAATTAAAAAAGCATGAACATTTCTTTTTGTATCGAAAAAATATCCAACTGTGACACCAAAGTATCGAACCGAACCGTGAATTTTGTGTATCGTTGCACCCCTAATATATATATTCTCGCCTAAAAAGCAGTGTGGGCCCACTGGCTACATTTTCCCAACAAAAATCTGTTTCAGATGTGAACAATGAGTATTTGTTTTTAATAACTTTGATGGATAAGTACAGTGTGAACTATTATGTTTAAGGGAGTCTGGTCAAATAAAATTTTACTTGATTGGTATACATTCAGTTTATAACAAGCACATTTTCCTTTATGATTAATTATTTGAATTATATATATACAGAAGAGGATTAGGACCATGGGAAAAAGTGGGGACATCTTTTTTTTCAGAATTGTGAGATTAAACTTATTTAATTTTTTTTTTTTAATGTACAATCGACATTTTCTCTAAATGCATCACATGCATGCAATGATTTCCCAAGTTGAGTGTCGAGTTATGTGAAGAACAGATGCAAAGTGTGAGAGAGAATGGAGAGAATCGCACTGAGGAAAAAAAGCACTGCTTCACTGGGAATGTTAAGAATGTTAACTTCAGCTTATAAGACTCTGATCACAAAAGTCCTCAGACAACAATCACAAGTTCCAACCCTTTTATTTACATGTGTTGTAAAGGCCTCCAGCACCCTCAGTGCTGACGGAGTATTCTGTATCATACACAAGTCATTAAAAATAACAGCAAAGCCAACATCAGCATGTAAAAATCAGACTGGGATCGACTTGACTTTAGGGGCAGGTAGGGGTGGGAAAAATGGGGAAGAAGAGAAGAGAGTCTGAAACAAAAGCCATATACCATTTAAAAGACTTTCAATTCATAGTCAGTTTTCATTCTAGGATGAGAAGTAAAGACAGAGATCATTGTATAGTCAAACATAGCTCAATTTTACATGACGTGATGGGTAAAGATCTGCAGTAAGGCCTAATTATTCAAGGGTGTTTAATAACCATAAAAATGTAAATAACACCTTAACAATCAATATGGATCAAACATTAACTGGCTTCCCAATTTACACAATGAAGGGGATAAATAATATTGTTACTTAAAATAAATACTGTCTCTTCATACATGACATTTAAAGAACATGGTGGTGATTCAGAATGGAAAAAGAAAATAGTAGAATGTCCAACAAGAAAAGAGCGGAAAAGTAACAAATTAAATTAAAAGTAACAGATAAATATTTACAATAGATTTGGAAATCTGAAAGTAAGTAATAAAAAAGAATTGAACAGAAGCTAAAAAAGATTTTAAAAAAGCCATCATAAAGGTTCAGAAAGTGAAAGTACAGTGATGAGGCAGTACAGTCATTCAGAGACAAATTTACACCACCAATAAAGAGTGAAAAAAAAAATCAACATTCCACCTTTTTATGACCTCTTTCCCTATTTTTCCCTTTACTATAGACACAGACAAAGCATCCCAAATACTTTAAACTTTCAAGATTTCTTTGCTACCAGGCAACAGTAATACACTTCCACAATGGAGCTTCTCAAAGCAAAAAGGACCAAGTTCTTGAACAGTTACAGCAGTGCATGACTGCGTCCCCACATCATTTTAGTTAGGGTTATTCCTGAAACTGGTCCAAAATGAATGACTTACCATAAACACACACAAAAAACAGGTTTTTCAGTAATTGTGTAAATGAATGTTGCTTCTTTTAAACAAAACACAGAGCAGCAAAAATATTCCCAGTGCACTCAAATACATGTTATAAAAACAATGAATCCTTTAATAAAACTATGTAATCAAACTTTTTTTTTCTTGTTTCTGGGTAATAATTGATGTTTTTCCTGACTGTTTCCCATTGGTAGAGATAATGTGCACTGTACTTTCCAACCTTGGCGTTTTTCACCAAAAATCATTTTATGTAATTACTATTTTATGACCAAATAATTACTAGTTAATAGATAGGATCAAAAACAATCTTATAGTGTATATAGTATAATAGACAATAACGTTTAAGATTATATCAACTGTTGTCTGAGACCAGTTTATTGTTGCAGTGCCCGGTTGTTAAGGACTCATTCTGGGCCTCCAACCTCTTGGTTTAAATGACGTCACCATCCAACTTCTACAGTGGAATTATTACTTTATTCGTTGTATAAATTCACTCAGTATTAATAACAAATTTATATCAACTGAGCAATTTGATTAAAATAGTTGTTTTATTCCATAAATATCAAGTTGTAATATTCTACACTATGTCATTACTCAGTATGAATAAATATGTATTCACTTTAAATAGAAGGGTTTATGGTGGCCTAATGCATAAGAGAGGAATATACATGTTGTCAGTTTTCTAATGATTTTTTCTGACATTCCATTTATTCAATTCGATTTTATGACTATTAACCTGGGAATACGCTAGATGAAGCTCTGTTTCATTTCAGCTTTAAGACAACATCCCAGGACCCACCACAGCGTATTTCAGAAGCATCCAAGAAGCTGGTGAGGAGGGCATAACGTCAGACACAGGGATGGCATAGAAAATCTGGTCAGTTTTAAAAATATAAAAGACCACCTTGTGACTAAACTGTCGACTTCAAAAGGCATCCAGTGTTACTTAAAGCCTTCGTTGCCCAGCTTCAGACTACATCAGTAGCCTTTTAGAAGCAAAGTGTACTCTGCATGTATTTTTGTTTAATTGACTGGATTCTCCATGCTGTTTCTGTGCCCAGCCTCCTGGCCTCCTTATCAGCTTTGTGCAGCTTGATGTGGCCTCTGTAAAAACTAGAGCCGGCACAATTTTAAGTGATGTAGAGCTGCAAGTCTGTTCTGGGATGCTTTGGAATTCACTGGTGTATGTCTTGTGGAATTGCAAGCAATGTCTTGAATGGTTTAATCAACTCAGGTGGCTGCATTGGAGCTGGAATGCGACACAGATAAGTCCAGTGTATTTCAGGGGTTTGTCTTTCTGTAAGCATACTTCCCATAATCCTCTGAGCCAATTTCTTTGTAAAATCATACATGTTGATTAAAACCAATTTGTTTCAAAGACTTTTATATTAGTTGGAGGCTAAAAACCTGAAGTTTGAAAGGGTTTTTCCTAATAGCTAGTATTTTCAGGGCATCAGCCTCAGTTTGTAATGGGACATTGAATTCATTATTTATTTTTTAATTCATTTTAAAATAGAAGCTGAATTTGAAGTATTAGTCTTTGCTGTAATACTTCCATTTACAGTAAAAATTATAATCTACTGAAAAATGATTGACTGTAGATGTTTTCCAATTTTTCATATTCCCCTGAGCTACTGTGTACTGATTAAAACACTCTGGCTTGTGTTATTTTAAGTAAATCACTGTAATTGTATCAATGATGCTACTTAATGATGTCATATTTGTGTAAAATGTGCAAAAAATGGCCAAATAATGATTTCACATGGACAAATATTCACTCCCACTTGAAGGTCTTTAGCATCCCCACTCTGTCACATTACTCTGTTGTACATTACACATTAAATTTGTCGTACTTATCTTATTATTATGAAACCAAACAAAACCGGGACTGAAAGAATGAACGTATGCATTTTGATAGTAGAATTATTTTTTAATTACATTAAAAATGAGACTTGAAGTAATCCAGTGAGTTGTCTCCACATCCTTTGGGACACAGCAAAAACGTAGAGCTGACTTCAATTTCATCAACAGGTAAAGAAACAGGATGTGAACCAACATTCTTGTTGGTGTCTTGTTGTAATAAATAAAATGTGGTTATTATAGTCTTTCAATCATGGAGGCATGCATGTATGCATGTTCACACGTGTGTGAGCATGAATCATCAAGCATATATACGCCCTCCAGCATTCCATCCATCAGAAACTGTCAAGTAAAATGTTGCTGCTTTGTGTACTTGTCTGGTTAATTTTACATGTTGGTTTATTTGTGTAGAGCCTATACTACCCAAGCGACAGTGAATACATGCACATGTGAAATATTTGCTCATCAGCATCTTTTTATGTTGTTTTTTAGTTCATTGCATGATGTTCGGCATTTATCATCCTATTTCCCTTGCAATTTTAGCCCGGCCTGGCAGAACACTGTCACTTGACATTTGGGATTTTATGAGGCTATAATTGTAACAGAACAATTAGAAAAGTCCTGGTGTGCATGCTTAGATTTGCAAAATGTGACAGATAATCTACGCGTGCTGGGATTTGATTACAAATGTCATTACAAACATACACAAATTGAATACATGACTGATGTAGACATGAACAAATCTCAGTACATATTTGAAGATTTTTTTTTACATGTTTACAAATCTGATTACTCACACACTGATTGAGGTATGCAACTCTCTGCTCAACTCTTGCAAATAATTCTGCAACAATAATAGCCCCCGGGATTTTTTTTTACCTTGATATTAAAGAATCTATACTAAAAATAACAATCTCTATATGTTGTCCATTCAGTCATATTTTATGGCCTTTAAAGCAACAGATGGTCTGACAAGCTCCAGCTTTCCCAAAGAGAGCTCTTCTGTGAGTGAATAAACTGTCAGTTTAAGATGTGTTTTGACAACAGCCTGCTGTCTTTACTATCCCCCTGTTGCTCTGACACAGTGAATCTGGCTCCATCGCTAAGTTTTTTTGTTTTTTTTTGTCTTCATCATATCAATGTGTGTGTTGGTGTGCTAGTGTGTGTAATTCATTTTATGCACTCAGGCAGTAACCTGCTGTTTTATTATCTTCCTGTGGCTTGGACAAAGTGTCAAGTATATCTCTTTGCTGTGTTTTTACAGTTTTGTCTGTGTTAGTGAGTGAGCTTGTGAGTCTCATGATCCCTGCTGTTTGATGGTCTTCCTTTTCTGTTCTCTAGTTCTGTCTGTCCAGAGCGCTTTTCTCTCTCCCCCTCTGTCTCTCCCTCCACAGTTTCTAATACCTAAGACAAAAAGGGAAGAATAGTTCACAAAAGTGGTACAAAACAAGCATTGCAAACATCATTATCTCAGAAAAAGTGCATGCAAATTCATCAAAACATTCAGAAACTAAGCAGGGAGTAATGCTATTGCCCCTTGGGGATAAATAAAGTATTTCTGATTCCAATTCTGATTTATAGTCAGTGGATGTTGCATTAATGTATAGTCCAGTATAAGCTTGGTTGATGAAAGTAAGAAATAATACATCTTCATAAGTACTACTACTACTGCTATTAGTAATTTCCACTGAAAAGATGTCCCAAATTATAGAAACAAAATCATATCAGTGTCACAAATAAAACTAATTAATACCCAAACTCTGTCACAACAATGACTGTGTTGTGTCCATGTGTCAATGTGATAGACAACTTCCCTTTTTCAAATATTTTATGACTCTCAGCTTATTATTCTTACTTCTTGACATTCTGAGAAACTGTGGCTCTAATGATGTAATACATCAGGCACAGTCAGTTCAGCTTCTTTTCCCACCTGTTCATGTTTAACAGGATGCAATATGCGTCTCTGAAAAAGAGGCAGGGAGTTGTTCTGTTGAAGCTGTTGAGCAACTCCTCTATTTTTCCCAATAATATATCAACAGAGAGGGAAGAGCAATAGTAGAAGAGTCTGGGAAACTTAGAAACAGAGCTAAAATAATCAAAAATTCAGGGAATCCATGTCTGAAGTATAATTTTCCCGTGGACATGATTGATGGTGGAAGGATCAGGTGTGTAAATCAGACTTGCTGGATATAAAATATTTTAATCTATTTCTGACAGGCTTACTAGCTTTCAGTTATTTATTCTCCTCTATTTACAAAGGAGAAATAGTAGTTAATATGGTGTTATTCTAAATATAGGACAGAGACAAATTACAATACCACATACTAACGACAGTGCCACAGAACACTATGACACGGCTTAAGTCTTATAGGGGACAAATTTGATGATGATTATTATTATTGGTTATTTGTATATTATCTTGAACATATCTCCTGTTCTGGTCAATATCTAAAGGTTTGCTTCTAAAACAGTGATATCTAAAAAATATATAAATAAATAGTAAAATAGTTGTCTGTCGTGCTGAAATTTCAGTTGTGTTTTGTTTTTTTCATTACACAGTTGCTTATTTTCATGCTGATGCGTACATTGGAGCCCATATGTGAACAGCATGATGGACACGATGCCTAAAATATGACGTGAAGTGAAGTGCTACATCTGCGCAGGGTGCGAGGTACCCTGTGTGTACAAAGGCTTTGATGTGAGAGTGTGGAGAAATTGAAGAAGCTGAACAATGTAAGGCTAATGCAGAAAAGTACTGAAGGTCATCAGCGCTGCTTACATGCACATAAAACTATTAGTGATTTGTGAACTGCTGTCTTGTCTGCTGATAACAAGGCAGTTGTCTTTCTTGTGTGGTGCACAAGGAAGTGTAACCTTTTGCTAGTGACAATGTACATTAATCAGCATGACTGCAGTGAAATTGCTGTTGTTAAATAAGACACTAAAACTCCAATACGATATGAAAGTACAACATTTAAAACTATTAAAGGAGAGAATGAGAAGAAAAGGTTAAAAAAAAGCATAAAAGAATGTAAAAAAATGTAATGTGAATGCCTCAATATACTAACTAAACATCTGTATCATAAGTTGTTTGCATTTTGGAAAAATAAATGCTGATTTGACTAAAGGTAAAATAATCCATCTGTCTTTTAATGTTTTTTTTCCAAAGTTAGCAAATCTATGATGGACTGCTCTGTCATGTGAACTTTAATTGTCAAATAAATTAATAAACAAACAAACAAAAAATGTTGTAATATAACGAAATCAATGGTGTTCTGTTTAATATTATAAAATAAAAAATGTTATAACTCCTCTGTGATTATATAGAACAATGCTGAACATAGAATAATTTCACTTCATGAATTTATATAAAATCAGCATGTCACATCTGTGTTAGAGTTTGATTTGCTTGCTTTATCTTGTCTAGCAGTGACCTACTTTGTTTAGACCAGGGGTCAGCAACCCTAGGCATGCGTGCCACAGTTGGCACGCGAAGGGTTAACTGTTGGCACAACCATAGCTGGACTGGCCATTGGGTATACGGGCATTTGCTCGGTGGGCCGATTATTTATTTTTTATTTTTTTGTAACGGTATAAACAATGAAAGGTGGTGGATTGGCCAGATGCTGGCCGGTGTGTAAAAATAACTCAGTTGTTTGGTGGTGGCTGTGGCGGAGCTTCCACAGATTCAGTAAAATTAACAAGTGGAGGCCAGCAGGTGGATGAGGGAGAGGGGAGGCAGGAGGAGGAGAGACCCGAGGCAGCCGATGGTCCGAGTGTCAGGTGAACTGAACTTCAGGTAAGAAGTTATGACCTGCAGTCTATCTGGGTCAGATATAAACTAAGTTTAGGTGGAGTTTATTTTCGTTGTGCTGAGATTTTACAGTCAGTTACAATAACTCGTACTGCGTACTGGCTAGCATGACGGAGTTTCTATACAGCTGGGTGGGTGCTATGATGTTACTGATAGTGAACTTTATTATATTCATAAAGTTAGTTAGTAGAGTTGCCAACCGTCCCGTACAAACTACGGAATCGTCCCGCAATCAGATAAATTATTACGCGTTTCGTGTGGAGCTGAGAGGGGACGCAGTTTGTCTAGGATGGAAAAAGACACACAGGTGGATTTATTCTGTCTTATGCTGCACAGCTGCCTCTTCTTCTCTCATTCTCTCTCTCCTGTTGCTACGTTAATCATGAAACTGATCAATGATCAGCTGATCGGCTTTTCTCTCTTGTTTGTTTATCGCCCACTTTGCGCCAGAAAGAGGAAACTGCCGGATGTCGCGCTAAACAGCAGCACGTTTAAGCTTGATCAGCTGTTGTTAGAATGTTAGAATTTATTTAATATTAATTTCTAATATCAGCTGATGTTTGCTGGAGCCACAGCTGTAAAACCTGCTGGTCATGATATCGGTTTGGTTATCTGGTGAGAGGGAAACATGAAGATGAAACCAGGAGATGTCCTTACTGAATCATCAGAGCTGAACAGGTGATGGAGAAACAGGTTTACCTTTTAGGTGACATGAATGAGTTGAAGGGAAGTTATGAACTGTTTCTGAGAGACAAATAACACTAGGATCCTTTTCTAAGTAGCTGACAGCTGGTAACTATGCAGGGGCGGATCTAGCAAAGTTTTGCCAGGGGGGCCAGGCGGGGCATTCTCATTTAAAATATCTTGCTTTTATTAAATAATTATCTGAATCTTACAACCAAAGTTTTTATCTGACATAAAATGTATAGAAATCATACATATACCAACAAGACTGTACATCACTGTCACAACAGCGTTTGTTTTCATTCAAAGGCTTAATGGATTTAATACCTGGTGGGCCGGTCTTTAGTCAAAATGCCCGGGCCAATTTTTTGTCCCAGTCCAGCCCTGGGCACGACACGCAGTGAATTAATCTGAGAAGGTGCATCAAAAAATAAATGGCCACACCAGCGGTGCACATCACAACTCAGCTCGTATAGACACATTAGTTGTGCCTCTTCTTAATGACGGTATCTTAGCTAATAACCCCAACTACCAGATTCAGCTTGTAATTGGCTAAAAATAACTTAGCCTACTAGTAAGAGGGTCGTTGTTAGCTTTCAACATTCTGACACTTCAAAAAATTCAGGAGCTGTCTGCTCAGCACAGCATCAGCACCACGGAAATACACAGATACATCCGTAGACTCAAGACACAATGCATTTTTGGGACTTTCAGGTGTATGGACCAATGTTTTATTTTCTGATCAAACCAGAAATCTTTAATGAGCAGCTAAATTTGTCTCGCATTAACTGGCTGAGTTAATGCCAGTTAATGCAACATCGAAGCAGCTGGAATCCACAGCTGTGCGTGTTCATGGAGCTGCATTTTCACCTGCTGGACATCACTACCTGACAAGTTTAACTGTCTTCAGAACATTGCAGAGGCCTTATTGACAGTATTTGGCTCTACATATCTGTGTGAGCAGATTTTCTCTCACATGAGTGTCCTCAGGTAGCCGTCTGAATGCTGGACACTCGGAGACCTGTGTCTCTGAGTGGGAGACCAGAGATCACATAACATGTGTGTCTCTGTATTAACAGACATGCCATATTGGCTTAGTTTATTTTTCTTATCATTGTTGTGAGGAGACCATAAATAGCATTTGTATTTTCTGTTGTACAGTTCATTTGCTGTTATGGATAAAAAGTGTCTTTTTTTGTTTCAAAATAGTTGATAACTATTCGCTGATAGCTGCCAACATCTGCAAACAAATATAATTCTATAAAGTGGTTCTATATATTGTGTAACTGTTCATATGTAGCGTTTTTAAATTTATTGCTAATTCAATCATATGGCACACTGACTTCTGAGGAAATTTTAAATGGCACTTGCCATCAGAAAGGTTGCCTACCCCTGGTTTAGACAGTCAGATTTGCTCCAGTAAGATTCTGTGAGCTCTCTTTTTACTGAGATCTGTAGATCTAATCAAACATAAGCTGAAAGAGACAGTTAAAAATATATACATATGTGCTCATGTTTCATATATTATGCAAAGACATGTATCAGGATTTATTTATAAGTGTCTCCAAACAATTTCAGGGAATTGCATGCTATGTCAACACTCGGATCCAGATGTAAGAATTTCTAAGATGACAAAAACGCTACTCTCGCAGGAATACAAGTATGGGGATCACTACACAGTGTAAACAGTGTTCTCATATTTATTATGTTGAATATTGTTATAAGGTGGAGTGGTGGTTAGCCCTTCTGCCCCACAGCAAAAAGATCCTGGGCTCAATCTGGCTGCAGCCTTTCAGTGTGGGTTTTGAATGTTCTTGCTGTGTCTGCATGGGCTCGCTCTGTGTACTGCTGCTTCCCACAGCCCAAAGACATGCATAGTGTTAGGTCAATTTGAGAGTCCAAATTGCCCATGGATGTGAATGTGAGTGTGTACAGTGAATGTCCCTCGATGTGTTACCCCTGTGACAGATTGGTGACCTGTCCATGGTTGTACCCACTTGGCTGTTTAGATAGGTAACCCTGAATTGGGTAAGTGTAAGAAAATGCCTGGAATACTGTTATATACTGTACACTGTGTTCTCACCAAAGCAGTACTCATGTAGAGGAATATGTCTGTATACTGGCTCCAAAACCACACATGAATCTAAATATACAGTAACAGCTGGTCATATATGTTATGATGTGGTAGATAATGTGCAGGTAAATCAAAAGAAAGAAAGAAAAATAAATATCATAGAGTGCCACACTGTTTCCCTTATATACAACAATATACAGTAATATGTCTGTGTAACTACACATAGTCAGTGCAGGCTGCAGAAATTGGGGATTAAACCACGTAACATTATAAGGACCTGGGCTTAATCAAATCCACAGCTTTAAATTTATGTTGTTAACCATGGATGTTTTCAGTCACTCGTATATTTACAAAGGCACGCAAGAGACTGTGCTGTGTGTATGAGTGTGTGTGTGTGTACATTTGCACAGTACTATGTGTTATTTTCATAACTTCTTGCCCTAAGCCTGCACAAATTGCAAATTTCCTCCGCTCTTATGAGAAAACAGTTTCACATTGTTCAGATTATTTCTGACTCCTTTTATATACTTTAACCACTGTCACATTTAAGATTCTTTTAAAATGCCATCGGCCCATTAACTTAATGTCAGCTGAATAAACTCATTTGTTTCAGAAGACTTACTTGTAAAACTCCACTACAGAAGTTAATTCAGCAGAAAACAAGTCATGAATAAAGTTTTGGTGTGGGATGTTAAAATTCCTGGATTGGTACTATAAGATTGCGATGGATTAAAGTAAGAAATTGGCCTACCATAAGATCATTCATTTACTGGACTGGACTGGCGAGTTCAAAAGTATGGGCTCACAATGTGGTCATAAATATTTTGTACTTCTAAATCGTGTGTGTGTGGCCAAAAAAACCCCCTGCAAGTTACAAGTATGAATTTTGACCCTATTTTTCTTTCTTTCATCTGATTGGTCAATGTCATGTCAATCACAAATGTAACAATCCAATCGGAGAACAAATGAGTTTGGCTGTCGGAGGGGCACTTTTTTGAACTGCAGGTTGAAGGGTGATACAGTTTGAAGCTGGAGGATTTCTATATTAATATCTGATAGCAGTTAGATCCCCTAACTTTCAGCAGCTGTTGAAAGGATAAATTTGTGGTATATCAGTGGTTAGAAATACCATTATTACTTTAGGATTAGTTTAACACAAAGTCAGGGCTGACCCGGGACCATTGCTGTGAGTTACAGTGCGCAGCATAAAAGTCCTTTCACATCGGATGCAGGATGTGCTGCTAATGCTAACTAAAAGCAAAGGATCCAGAATTTGTTGCGCTGGCTGCTGAGCTCTGTGGGTTTTTGCAGCAGCTCTACCTGTACTAGATGCACCTATTCCTTGTCGTTTCTATATCTGACTTTATGTCCTCTACAAGAGTTTCTGGGCTTTTTTGCTAGTTCTTCAAATGTTCAATAAAAACATGTATACTAATTCATAATGAAGAAAGCTTTGTAATGAAGACTGTCATTTCTTAAACACTGCCTGCCCCCCCGCGGTCCGCAGCGCTATTGAAAAGGCTGTGGAAGTCCCTGTATTAAACACGTAGACCTGTGACACAAAAATCACCAAACTCGGACGACCACAGACTGTTTTCCTTCGTGGTGATGAAGGAAAACGCTGGTTTGGCATGTAAAAGGGCATTTATTCCCTTCAAAGACCTGCAGTTCAAAAAAGTGCCCCTCCGACAGCCAAACCCATCTGTTCTCTGATTGGATTGTTACATTTGTGATTGACATGACATTGACCAATCAGATGAAAGGAAGAAAAATAGGGTCAAAATTTGTACTTGTAACTTGCAGGGGGTTTTTTTTGGGGTTTTTTTTTTGGCTAAGTCCACACACAAATCTTTTTTACGCACACGCAAATCCTGATTTACAAGTACAAAATATTTATGACCACATTTTGAGCCCATACAAAAGCAGCACTTGTTGAGGTGGGCGAGTTTACTCAGTGGAGCTCCCAGTGAATCTGATCAAACTATTTCTGAATCAAAAGCCTAGTTCTCAGTGACATTTATGGAATTTTACATGACCAGTGCAAAGCTTTTGTTTGGTAATTTCTAGTAAGTTCATCTGGTTGAACTAGATGAAGTCCAGACTGACTATGACTTGCCTCTTCAAAGCATTTCAGAGATTTTGCCTCCGAGTCTTAAAACACTCAATCTTTAGAACTGAAAATCTGGTAATGACTGGAATTGTTTGTTCCAAACATGATTAGCTACCCCCAGGTTATTTCAAAGTTGTTTGATAAATGGGAACTGAATGTGTCTGCCATGTGTTGCACGAATCCTCATCGTACACAATTGAGAACCACAACAATGCAAATCAAATCTACAAAAATACTGAACTTTTAATTTTTTTCTTTAAACAAATCTTTGTGGCTTAGTGATTTGTTTGTCCAATAATAAACTAAACTCTTAAGTATGACTTTGCTGGTACAGTTTTATTGTTTGTTTGTTTTTTACTGAATGGAACACAAATGTAATACATTAAAGAAAGAACAGAATGTCCACCAAGAGTCAAAACACACAATACTGATTACATCTATTCAAGTTTTTGTTATTATGGAAAATTATAGGTCAAAATAAGAAACTGAAAATGTGGATATAATTAGCATTTCACATGATAGATTTTTCTTATTCTTTATTACAAATTGTGTCATCTGTAGCTAAATTATGTATGGGAAGTTACTAGCATTTAAGCTCCACAGCTTTTATAGGCATTACATTTTCGAATAAGTATAGTATTTCAGATACATTTTGTATGTTGTTTGTTTCATAATAGGGATCCCACTGAATTACTTAACGAGTATGTTGCGGGTATAACATATTTCAGCATATCTCACAGAGTGCATCAGAAACCCCTCTACATCCTAAATCAACACAGTGAGACCTTGGACACATTTCTTCCACTCATGATGCCACTGTTCTAGCACTTTTAAAGTTAAAAAAAATATATGTAGGAGAAGTCTGTTGCATGTGAAAAACGTTTGCCTTCTGACACAGTAAAAGTTCAGAAAGGGTATATTTTAACCCAAAGAATGACCTTTTCCTAAGCCTTTCTCAGTTTTTGTACCTTAACATAACTACAAGAGTAGACTACGAAAAGTAAAATCAAAACAAAACTAGATAATTAAAAACAAAGTTTTAGACACAAGGATGCCTTCTGGGTTTGGATTTTATACCACAAACTCCACTGAGTTCCTCGTTTGGACTTTTGTTCATTTTTATGCTACTTCTTTTGACAAGATTTTACTATGCATAATGAGAAATTACACTAACGTGTCCTTAACAAGCAGCATAAGCGATGTGTATGGGCTGAGAGAGTATTGGATTGCAGCTTGCTCTGCTACCTGCTTGTTACATACAGTGGCTTGCAAAAGTATTTGGCCCCCTTGAACTTTCCCACAGTTTGTCACATTACAGCCACAAACATGAATTAATTTTATTGGAATTCCACATGAAAGACCAATACAAAGTGGTGTACACGTGAGAAGTGGAACGAAAATCATACATGATTCCAAACATTTTTTACAAATAAATAACTGAAAAGTGGGGTGTGCGTAATTGTTCAGCCCCCTTTGATCTGAGTGCAGTCAGTTGCCCATAGACATTGCCTGATGAGTGCTAATGACTAAATAGAGTGCACCTGTGTGTAATCTAATGTCAGTACAAATACAGCTGCTCTGTGACGGCCTCAGAGGTTGTCTAAGAGAATATTGGGAGCAACAACACCATGAAGTCCAAAGAACACACAAGACAGGTCAGGGATAAAGTTATTGAGAAATTTAAAGCAGGCTTAGGCTACAAAAAGATTTCCCAAGCCTTGAACATCCCACGGAGCACTGTTCAAGCGATCATTCAGAAATGGCAGGAGTATGGCACAACTGTAAACCTACCAAGACAAGGCCGTCCACCTAAACTCACAGGCTGAACAAGGAGAGCGCTGATCAGAAATGCAGCCAAGAGACTTCCGGTGTCATGGTGGCGAGAGTAGCAGCATAAACAGGAGCTCCTGCATCGATAGCTAAAATAATCCGCAATTCAAGAATATAATCCATTAAAAGCGACTTTCCCCTCAAGAATAATGAGCGGAGATAAAAATAAGAAGGGACGAGCCCCAGGCCGAAGCTTAGAAACGCGACTTGAGAGTAAGACAAATGAAAGACGCTCCGAGCAAGAGGGCGAGAAGATGGCGGCGGAGGCCACAACATCAGCGCTAGGCCCCCTCAGACAGGTGGTGAGTGAAGTAGTGGCGGAGGGTATGCAAGACCTTAAGGCAGAGATGAAGAAGGAGCTATCGCTCGTGAGAACAAGTTTGAAAGAGGACATGAAAGCCCAAATGAGCCAGTTAACACACGAGATAAATCAACAGGTTACCGCCGCCACAAGCAGGATCGAGGAGGTGGGGAAACGTCTGGAAGAAATGGAAAGAAACATGGTGGGGAAGGAGAAATGGGACATTGGAGTGAGGGATGCCATTGTTCAGCTGTTGGATAACCAGAGGCAGCTCCAAGAGAAGGTTACGGATTTGGAGGGTCGCTCACGCCGTAATAACATAAGGATATATGGCATCCCTGAGAACATAGAAGGCACCTCCATGCTAAGGTATGTGGAAAGCATGATGATATCGGAGTTGGGGGACGGCGTGGACTTGGGCAGCGAGAAGAACCTAGGGATAGAGAGAGCTCACCGGGCGCTGGGAGTGCAGCCGCCGCCGGGGGCGCCCCCTCGATCAACGGTGGTGCGCTTCTTAAAGTTCAATATTAAAGAACAAATCCTACGCGCTGCATGGAAGAAGCCTGTATATATAAAGGAGAAACGGATTTTCTTTGATCACGACTATGCCGAAAACATACAAATGAAGAGAAAAGAGTATGGCCCGGTTAAAAAAGTACTTAAAGAAAACGCCATCCGGTTCCAGACCCCGCTTGCTAAAATGCGGGTTCATTTTGACTCGGGAATGGTCTTATACAATAGCGCGGAGGAAGCTGCGGCGGATCTAAGAAGACGCGGATACACGGTGGGACCGGTGGCCACAAGAAAGCCCAAAGGCATTACGGCGGAGATGATCAGCAGTATGCTACCGACGGGCGTGGTTGGGCCGCGACGCGCCGGGAATACAGATGATCTACGCGGGAGCGCACGGGAAAAGCTGAAGGTTTTCCAGCGCACAGAGGACGTCGGTACGGAGCAGTAACACCTGTGCCCCACCGGCCCCGTCTCGCTGTTAAGACGATCCCCCTTTGATCATGGAGTGGTGAGGGTCCGATGCAGGTGACTCACATGTTTTTTGTTTTTTAGTTTCCCTTTTCTTTTAAAATAGGAAACGAGAGGGACTGCGGTCAAGTGAGCCCTCACTTACGAAGTCACAGTCAAGCTAGCCGCACCGACAGCCGCACCGAAAATGTTGTTGCACTACTATTACGCATATTACGGTATCGGTGCCGACTGGCTTAGAAACGCAGTCTTTTGTGTCCTGGGACTATTTTGCTTCACAATCCACTCCCAGTTTTGGTTTATCTCCACTTTTCCCCCTGTCATCCACAGTCAAAATTACTGTATGATTCAGAGAAAATTAACAATAAAATTTACACAGTTTACTCTACTGTACTTTTAATCTCCTCATCTTTGAGCTCAGATTACAGGAAAACTATAAGAGGTGACGCAGATATCTCACTGGATTCTGACTCTGGGTGACCCCCACTCTTCACCCTGTGATCCACAGCAAAAGTTACTGTACGGTTTTTGAGAAAATTGATAGTAAACTTTGCACAATTTACTCTACTGTACTTTTAATCTCCTCATCTTTGAGCTCAGATTACAGGAAAACTATAACAGGTGACGCAGATATCTCACTGGATTCTAACTCTGGGTGACCCCCGCTCTTCACCCTGTCATCCACAGCCAAAATTACTGTATGGTTTTTGAGAAAATTGATAGTAAAATCTTCCCATTTTACTGTACTGTACTCTACATATTGACATCTTTGAGCTCAGATTACAGGAAAACTATAAGAGGTGACGCAGATATTTCACTGGATTCTGAACCTAGGCCATCTCCACTCTTCACCCTGTGATCCACAGCCAAGATTACTGTACGGTTTTCCAGAAAATTGATAGTAAACTTAATACAATTTACTCTACTGTACTCTATATATTCTCATTTTTGAGCTCAGATTACAGGAAAACTGTAAGAGGTGACGCAGATATCTCACTGGATTCTGACTCTGGGTGACCCCCACTCTTCACCCTGTCATCCACAGCAAAAATTACTGTATGGTTTTCCAGAAAATTGATAGTAAACTTAACACATTTTACTGTACTGTACTCTATATATTCTCATCTTTGACCTCAGATTACAGGAAAACTGTAAGAGGTGACGCAGATATCTCACTGGATTCTGACTCTGGGTGACCCCCACTCTTCACCCTGTCATCCACAGCAAAAATTACTGTACAGTGTTTGAGAAAATTGATAGTAAACTTTGCACAATTTACTCTACTGTACTTTTAACGTCCTTTACTGTAAATTACTGTATGGTTTTCTGATAAAATTAAATCCTAATCCATTACCGAACAAAATGAGTTCATTGAAGTATTTGCTTAACTACAATAAATTTCTTTCCACACACAATTTAAATATTTCAAAATGTCATTCACACACCACCTCAAGTAGCAAATTTTAGACATTATTTATTCAGTGCTTAATCACAACAATAGTCACCTTAAGGCACTTTACATAATAAGTTAAACCTTACAATAATACATACAGAGAAAAACCCAACAATCATATGACCCCCTATGAGCAACAGTGGGAAGGAAAAACTCCCTTTTAACAGGAACCTCCGGCAGAACCAGGCTCAGGGAGGGGCGGCCATCTGCCTCGACCGGTCAGGGTGAGAAATTACATTTCTCAGATTACTGATTTCTCATATTACTACTACACAGTTTAGATATATTGTTATTCATTATCTGTCATCACACAAATCAACCCAAAAAATCAAAAAGGAAATACTTGAAGTACACGCACAAAGCAAGAATGTTATACATATTGTGTTTTACACATGTGTTCCTCAAAACACCAATAACAACTATAAGCAGATTATTCAAGTAGCTTTCACTGCATGTAGAATTAGGTTACACAAAGCACACACTTCCACTCGGTCTTCTGAGCACTGCTGAGCTGTTCATTTGTCATGTCCAGGCATTCAGAATGGAACCAGCGGTTGCAGTTATCACACTGGATCTGTAAACAAAAAAACATATTAACTTTCATAAACACATTAAGTAAATAATTCTATGTTTTAATCAATTAAAATCCTTAAAGACACAGAGTCAAATACTTTTGTTGTAGATAACATAAAACTATTTTTAAAAATACTATACCCAGTCAGTGATGGAGGGTCCTGGATTAGGTGGTTTTGCCGTTGCACACATGGCACAGTTGTTGTCACTGTCAAATACTAAAACATAATATATATATATATATATGTTAGTATTCATCAGTTTGACACAAATAAATATGTCCATTTGAAGAAGATATTACACACCAGAGGTCTCAAGTATTGTCTGTGCAAATGTCCTTCGTGCCTGGGCCATCTCTTTTTTTGTCGTCAAAAATGTCATTTCTGGTTTATTTGGGAATGCTTCCATTACTTCTTTGGCCATCTGAAATCAAAACAAAAAATACAATTTAATTGAAAACATCTGCAAATGTTACACTTCCTGTTTACACAATTTAACCTTTTAAGATTATTTTAACTTTCCCCACCCATGTATGTTATGTTCACTTTGTGAACATAACATACATTACATTTATATACAAATGAAAGATAAAAGTCACACAGAAAAAGACACATATAGTACATATCACTGTTTTTAATGGTGTGTCAGAAAGCCCTGTGCTCTAGATTATGTTAGATGAAGTATCAAAATTATTAACATGTTCTTTTAAATCTACAAATGTTAACTGTCTCAAATGTCTCACTGCTTAAACACGGTCAGTGGTTTTTTTTATTATTTAAAATTACATACGTGTGTAATTTTGAATTATTTTTTTGAATTCTTTAAAGAACTGATAACCACAGATTTTATTAAACTTTCATCTACAACCATATGTTCACCTTTAGAAAAAGACCTCCTAAGTCCTCCTGTCACTTTTCTAATATTTTATGTTATTATATACATGTAATAACGCATAATTACCGGAATCTTTTGGCTGCACGGTCAGACTCTTCCTGCTCCAAAGAGTTTCTTGAAGGATCGACCAAATACAGACAGCTGTCATCTGCATTTATGTACTGCGATAGATATATAAATTTAAAAAGTACATAAGTTATGAATAATGTGTTATTGAAACAAACTGTCTTCACAGAAATGCTGCTCGTACTAACCAGAAACTTCCAGTGTATATTTCCAATGTTCACAAAGGATAAAATGGCTCTGTAGTTGTCAAAGTTCACCTGTGACATATTAGGAATTAATTACAAATTTGCAACAATACTTTTTCCATTTCGAGACATTAATTAAATTTAAAAAAATTAATTCTAGAATATATTAATTTTTTTTTTTTTTACCTTGGACAAGCTTTGTCTCCTGATTAGTTCTCTCTCTCCATAGAGGATCACACCGCTCGTGTAGTGGTTCATAATGTAGATATTATTCCCCAGATTCAGCCGAATGGCCCAGTGGTGCAGGAGACTTTCAATGACCTGAGGAGTATAATAAATAACCTTTTATTACTTTGAAACATGATAAAGTTTTGGAATACAAAGGTTAATAAAGATTTTTTTACTTACGTATACTCAGTATTCAGTCATGAGGATATGCCTGGAATGTCGATCTAAAGCAGTACTTACTGAATGTGTAGGGAACAACTAATGTTCTGCCCCAGCTTTAACGTTAACCTTATGCATTTCTTTTTCTTTTTTTTTAAATAACTGGATTACATACCTCTCCAACAAGCCAGCTGTGTGGTCTAAGGGTCAGGAACTCACTGTGACGTATGACAAAGTTGTTACCTCTAATCTGAGATGGGACCACAGAAACAACAACTTCCGTTTCCTGTTGTTTCCACAAATATGCGACCTGTGTTTCAACAAGACAATAGAAATAAATTCAAATAATTCTTCTTATGAGAACATTCATTGTAATCGATTACAACGGTTTTAAATCTAATTTTTAAAAGTATTTTATGTACCTAACGCAACAACACGAAAACATCTCCAAATTTGACATAGATTTTAATGTAATTTATTTGAGATGTTAAACTACATTAAGAAATTAAAAATTGAGTCAGTTACTGTTGTTTTTGTAATATTAAGGACAGTAACATGTAAAAGTTACATTTATTGTTGGACTGACATTTGTCATTTTTCTGTGGTATGTTTTTTTTTACTTCATCAACACATACATATAATAAAATCTAATATATAATTACAAAAATATGTACAAACAAACTTGGTTTTTCAAACAGATGACATAGTTATTGAATTAGAATTTGTTTGTGAAACATCACCTGTGATGTCCTTTGTCAGACCGGTTGTGTTTCTCTCAAGGTGCTCTGTCCTTTCCAGTGTAGATGGAGAATCCTCTGGCCCCTTGATTTGTGGGTTGAATTTTAAAGAAAATATTTGTTACTGCTGTGATCATTTTAAGTAATTTTTTTATTAAGGAAAAAAATGGGTGTACTCACTGTCCTCCTGACATCAGAGAGTGGCTCCAAAAGGATCTCTTTGAAGGCCCTTTCCATTTCCTTCACGGTTGGATCATCATTGTTTACCAGGTGTATTTCAAATGGAGGACTTGTGGGGTTCTTATGGTCAATGTACTTTTTGATTGTGGTGACCACAACATCAGCACAAATTGAGACTGGAAAGTTGAATATTCCAGAGCTCACTGCTGGAATGGCAACAGAGGAAAATCTGTGCTCTTCTGCACATGTCATGACGTTCGAAATACCTTTAGTTAAAAGTTTCTTTGCATGGGATATCATGTGCACTGTGGGGTCAGTCTGCAGACACGGGCCTACCAAATGAATCAGCTTCATGCAAGGTAGTCTGCCTGCTGTGGTAACTGCAACTTGTCCAGCCTTTAATTTGCCATTTTTGGCAATGAAGAGATCAATCTCTGCTTGGATAGTATGTCCTCCAGTAGCAGACAGTGCCTTTGCAAGTCCACCCATGTGAGAGAGATTTTCATTAGCTGCATTAACAATTGCATCCACTTTGAAGGCACATAAGTCTCCTTTCCATACTGTGACCGATGCTTTATTAGCCATGTATGTTGCTATTTTTTGGCAAACGGCTATTTGTTCCTGGCTCTCATCCTACAAAGATAGACACTTGCCAATTTTCAGAGTCATTTATGACAATAACACACAAAACATAAATGTAGACATTCAAAACATTTCTAAAAATACCTGGTTTTGACGAGCATCATATTGTTTGTGCTTTTCCTGTTTAAAGGTTTGAACAGTGGTCTTCCCTTTTACCTGTTAACAGATAACATTTTTGAATGACTTTATATAATAGAATATAATATACAAAAGAATATGGTCATGAATGAGACAAACTTGTTCTGATTTGAGATGTATGTAACGAGTGAGCATCTGTCCTGCTGTTGGTGTAACACACAGGAACTGATATGACTGTGTATGGGTGCCTAGTCCCCTTAAAGGACTCTGTCCAACATTACGTCCCAAGTAAACAGAGGAACTATGAGATAAAAACATCGTCAGTATGTGATGCCTGGTCCAGCCGTACAGAGAACATGCTAGTGTATGATTGCAAACTTGCTTGCCTGCAGTCAGGGCACGCGAGCTGTGCTTAATACAGTAGGTCTCCAAAAGACAATAATCAGCCTTGAAAGCTTGTTTAATTCATATGCCCTTGGCCTACAACTGCTGAAAACAAAGCTGTACATGGTGTGACCAGCAAAAAGCAAAAAACCTGAGCTTCCTCCTGCACTTATGTCACCTATGGACATGCATTTTTTGGCATTAAAGTGGGGGTTCACTAAGGCCCATGCCTAGGTGTAATACAATGTCAAAACACATAAAGATTTCAGGTAATCAGTTGGAATACAGTTTGATAAAACATTGAAACATGGAGACGGATGATAATTTATAATTCATGCTTTATCAAGTCAAAGCAGACGCTTTACCCCAGAGGACAAAAGGAGTATGGCAATCAGGAGGACATCACAAGGTTTAATTATTGAAAATAATGGGAACATGATGACTTACCTCAGTTTTCTTTTTCTTCAGTGGCAGTTCTGTCAGTAACGGTGACACGTACACACCTTTTCGTTTAATGCGTTTGTCTTTCCATTTCTCCATTTCCACGCGAAAAGACTGTTGATTACACATACATACTTTTAATGCTTACTTATTTTATCATCTCTTAATTCTATAGTCATAGCCAAATGTTTTCACTTTTTCTTAGTTTCTTGTTCTAGTTGTATAAAACACAATTTTCATTATTAGGAAGTTATTCATACCTTTTGTCTTGATTTTTTCATGTCTGCATATTCAAGCAGGAGGGCATCGTGCATTTTTTGATAAATTTCCACAAAGTCATCAAGCCTTGTCAGTCTCCTTCTCTGGATACGGATTTTTTTCAAATCCCACTGGCTTTTCTCCATGATTCCTTGGGTTCTATTGTCTTGTGTAAAATTCTTAAATGCAATAGTACATTGTTTAAATCAGTATCTATGTATTGTAAATTTATGTACAATTTATGTTTCTTTTTCACTTATTCTTCTCGCTATGATACCTGGTTCTTGGATTGCTGAATGTCACCATAGAGTTTACTGAGCTGCTGGTAAGCAGGACCAGTACCATGACGTCCAAGATCCCCTAAGGAGAATACAAGTAATTAAAAAACATAATTAAAATAGATAATTCAACATTTAATGAATAACTGACAATTTAAGATAGTAATACAACAAATAAAAAAACGTACCAAGCATCATTGATGACCACAAAGTTGCATGTGGTAGAAGGTGATTTACCAGACCGGCAATAAATTTGGGTGCATGAAAGATGTTTCTTTCGCCCTCACAGTCCAGTGTTGCATTGTCAACAATTGCCTGGAAATGGGTCTTCAAGGGGGCATTCTGAACATCAGTCTGTAAAACAGATATATATCTGTATTCAGCAAGTTATCAAACCAAAGACAAATTAATTATATAAAATATTATTTTAAATATATATATTTTAAACCACAATAACGTGACACACATTTGGGACAGACACAAGTAAAAAAGTTATTAATATGGTTACTTAAAAAATAAATCTTAGCTAACCTTGTAATCTTCAGCAATCACAGTCTTCTCATCCAAATCCAGGGTCCCCCGTTTTTGCATAAGGATTTTCAAGTTGTTGTAGTGTTTTGTTACGTTCCTTCCACTACAAGGACTGCAAAACACTATTGCTGCACTATGGACAACATCATCCATGTCTTTTAAGTTATCACAGCATGCAAGGAGCCCAAACACATGCATTCCAAGCCTGTAGTTCTCTGGAATGCTGGGAAAATGAACAAATGAAATCACTGTTAGTGAGACCTTTACATTACAAATCTTGTATTCTTTTTTAATTATTGATATAAATGTACTCACTGTTTTTTACAAAGGTCCTTGGCATTTTTCATGACATGGCTCAAACATCGATGAAGAATGGGAATGTTGAATTGCTGTGCTGAATGCTGGCCAGTGAGTAAGACATAGTACTTCTGCAGCAGATCCTCTAGACTTGTTCTGCAGAATGTCATGGAAATGGATCGGAGGAGTACCAGGGATCCATCACACATGAACATGACAGGCCTGTTGTAGGCCCGATTACCAAATGCTCTTACCAGATCAGTCTGAAAGGCCTGCAAGAAGTATGTCACAGAAGCTGTAGTGTGGTCACATGTGACATATGTAGCAACTGGAAGAGGAGAAGCACCTTTGGATGGGTTTCTGACAACCAACTCATACACATAGTAAGGTGGCGTTCCAGCACTTTCTTTTCTTATTATACTTCCAGTGGCATCAAAGTACACAATGTCTTCTTTGCATCTTTGATGAAAAACTGACAAGGTTTTCTTAGACCACAGCATTATGCCCTTTGGATGCATCAGAATCTTCTGCAGTACGTCCTTTTCAGTGTCCTGATACTGTTGAATTATCTTTTGTAAGCTAATCAACTCGTTGGGATCTGCTCTAGTGGCTTTTCTTTCAGACCATGCAATGTTTTTCAACACTTCTTTTGTTGGAGTATCATCCCTGTTGCCAGATTGGATCACCTTTTGTGGCACTTTCTGTAAAGACTCCAAGTACAAGCTCCTTGGTAATTTGTTTTTGAGGAGTTCTCCAGCACTTTGACGTGATTGTGCACGCACAGGCCGCCTTTTCAGCTCTTTGTTATTATGGCAGACCTCACCTCCTTTGAAAACGACTTCTGCTTTCAGTGTCTCTTCGTCATAAACCACCACAGCCACAGTGACAGGGCAGTCCTGAAATCTGCAGTACCCCACACACCTGAAAACCGGTGCCTTTGATCTTGAAGAGAGTTTTTTCACACTGTGTCTCCGAAATCCAAAGCTGCAGTACGGATTAAGGGTTCTGATTCCACTGGCAATTATATTTGTCCACTGCAGTCCTTTAAATAGTCTTCCTGACTGATGTTGCCGTAACTCCTTCCATTCATTCTCATTTATGAAAAAGAAACTTTTCTGCTGTGGCAAACCAGATGTGAAAAATTTTTCTTCTGAAGTGCTACTGTCTGTGTTGACTTTAGCTGAATCATCTGATCCATTCCTCTGCAACATTCAGATATACATTTTAAAAAATATATATAAACACTTTCAATGTTTGTCACTACAGTGTCTCTATGAAAATCCAACAGCATCATTATGTTACAATTTCACTAACGAACCCATAGGACAAGTTTCACATTATCTTAGTAAATTTGTCTTAGTAAGTGAATATGACTAAGAAATATTTATTTTACCTCGAAAGATCATCACAAAAAGATTTCAACTTTAAATGTAAACTTTGGATTACAGTTCAAAATAATTGAAATTTTTAATATAATAATTACATGCTGATAGTGTTTAACAAACATATAAACTCTGTGTTTTCTTTCTCTGTTGTGTATTAAAAACAGCGAAAGTTATGAAATTACCTTAGCATTTGCATTTGAAGACGAAGATTTAGAGTCACTCTCGAGGGATTGTGTGTCTGGGGTATGGATGCCGCTCTCTGCAGTTTTTTGAAGTGCATCCTGGGAAGAGAAAGCGATGTCGTTTCTTTACAAATTAATGTTTTTCCAAAGCAACACAATGTAATACTGAATAAAATACAAATAATTACCTCTTTTCTTGAAGGTAAAGGTACATTTCCTACAGATTGTGGAGACTTTGGCGCAACAACGTCTTCCTCATTCTAACGAATCACAAATTAATTAAAACATAACAATTACATAACAAGACTGAAATTTCAGTATGTCTTTGTTAACACACATTGTTACAAAATATTTTGAAAAGAATCACTATGTAATGACGGTTTTATAAGGGAAAAAATATTCAGCAAAGGAATATAGTACTATAATTATTGTAAATGAAAAAGTAATATTCTGATTCAGATTTTGGAACTTGATTGGGCAATAACAAGATCAAATGGAGAAATTAGAAGAGTGGAAGACATGGAGTGAAAAGTTAGTCAGCAGCAGGAGGATGAGTTGGTTACTCCTTTAAAATGGGGTCAGATGTGACACTCAGGTCTTTGTCTGGCTCTCCTGTGGGTGCTTAAGGCTCTACACCTCATGGTTTGGTGGCTTGCTTTCATATGTGTTTACCTGCTGTGAAGTCTATTGTAATCTACATTCTTGCTCTCCATATGACTCATTATTATGAGTCAAGTGACTCATAATAAAACAAGTGACTCATAAAAACAAGTGACAGCGCCACCGACTCCTGTCGGTGGCGCTGTCACTTGGTGTTCGCTCGCTCTGTGGTATAGTATCGCTTCCTGTTCCTGCTCAAACACAGTGGTGTTTCTGAGTAGCTTATTTGCTTAGCAGTTTAATTAACAACTTTTAAATACATTCTTTTTTCACAGTATAATCTTCACGTGCTTCATCCGAAGCACACTTTCTCTGTACTCACTACCTAATTTATAGCCAAAGTATTCACTCACTGTCTCTGTACTGTTTCGCTAGCTTAGCTCGTAGCCGACCCGTTAGCACCATGGCTACTTCACCTGTCCCTTCTGCACTTTCTTGCTCATTGTGTCAGATGTTTAGTTACTCCTCGGCCTCCTTTAGCAGTAATGATATCTGTAACAAATGTAGCATATTTGCAGCTCTGGAGGCCAGGATTACTGATCTGGAGACTCGGCTTTGCACCCTGCTCTCACCCTTAGCTAGCCAGGCCCCTGTAGCTGGTGCAGCCGAAGATAGCGTAGGCCCCGCTAGCTGTTCCCCGGCAGACCCCAAGCAGCTGGGGAAAGATGGCTGGGTAACGGTGAGGAGGAAGCGTAGTCCTAAACAGAAGCCCCAGGTACACCACCAACCCGTTCATGTGTCTAACCGTTTTTCCCCACTCGGTGACACACCCGCTGGGGGTCAAACTCTGGTAATTGGTGATTCTGTTCTCAGACATGTGAAGCTAGAGACACCGGCAACCATAGTCAATTGTCTTCCAGGGGCCAGAGCAGGCGACATTGAAGGAAATTTAAAACTGCTGACTAAGGGTAAACGTAAATTCAATAAAATCATAATTCACGTCGGCAGTAATGACACCCGGTTACGCCAATCGGAGGTCACTAAAATCAATATTGAATCGGTGTGCAACTTTGCCAAAACAATGTCGGACTCTGTAGTTTTCTCTGGTCCCCTCCCCAATCAGACCAGGAGTGACATGTTTAGCCGCATGTTCTCCTTAAATTGCTGGCTGTCTGAGTGGTGTCCCAGAAATGATGTGGGCTTCATAGATAATTGGCAAACCTTCTGGAGGAAACCTGGTCTTGTTAGGAGAGACGGCATCCATCCCACTTTGGATGGAGCAGCTCTCATTTCTAGAAATATGGACAAATTTATTAAACCCCTCAAAACATGACTATCCAGAGTTGGGACCAGGAAGCAGAGTTGCAGTCTTACACGCCTCTCTGCAGCTTCTCTCCTCCTGCTACCCCCCCAAAAACCCATCTCCATAGAGACTGTGTCTGCTTCCAAAAAGACAAAAAACAAACTAAAAACCAGCAACAAACAACTTAAACATTTACAAAGAAAGAACAATACAGTATCCACATCTGAACCAAAGAGTAAAACAGTGAAATGTGGATTATTAAATATTAGGTCTCTCTCCTCCAAGTCTCTGTTAGTACATGACTTAATAATTGATCAACAAATTGATTTACTCTGCCTTACAGAAACCTGGTTGCAGCAGGATGATTATGTTAGTTTAAATGAATCAACACCCCTGAGTCATTCTAACTACCAGAAATCTCGAAGCACAGGTCGAGGGGGCGGTGTGGCAGCAATTTTTCACACCAGTCTATTAATTAATGAAAGACCAAGACAGACTTTTAATTCATTTGAAAGCCTGATGCTTAGCCTCGTCCACCCCAGCTGTGAAACTCAGAAACCAGTCTTACTTGTTATCATCTATCGTCCACCTGGGCCTTACACAGAGTTTCTGTCTGATTTCTCAGACTTTATATCTAATTTAGTTCTGAGCTCAGATAAAATAATTATTGTGGGTGATTTTAACATCCATGTTGATGCTAAAAATGACAGCCTCAACATGGCATTTAATCTGTTGTTAGACTCAATTGGTTTCTCTCAAAATGTAAAAGAACCCACCCACCACTTTAATCACACTCTAGATCTTGTTTTAACATATGGCATAGAAACTGAACATTTAACAGTGTTTCCTGAAAACCCTCTCCTGTCTGATCATTTCTTGATAACATTTACATTTACAATAATTGATTACGCAGCAGTGGAGAGTGGACTTTATCAAAGTAGATGTCTTTCTGAAAGCGCTGTAACTAAGTTTAAGAATATAATCCAGCCACTGTTATCATCGTCAATGCCCTGTACCAACACAGAGCAGAGCAGCTATCTGAACGCTACCCCAACAGAGGTTGATTATCTTGTTAATAATTTCACCTCCTCACTACGTACGACTCTGGATACTGTAGCTCCTGTGAAAACTAAGGTCTCTAATCAGAAGTACCTGACCCCGTGGTATAATTCTCAAACACGTACCCTAAAGCAGATGACTCGTAATCTGGAGAGGAAATGGCGTGTCACAAATTTAGAGGATCATCATTTAGCCTGGAGAAATAGTTTGTTGCTTTATAAGAAAGCCCTCCGCAAAGCCAGAACAGCTTACTACTCATCACTGATTGAAGAAAATAAGAACAACCCCAGGTTTCTCTTCAGCACTGTAGCCAGGCTGACAAAAAGTCAGAGCTCTTTTGAGCCAACCATCCCTTTAACGTTAACTAGTGATGACTTCATGAACTTCTTCACAAATAAAATTTTTATCATTAGAGAAAAAATTACCAATAATCATCCCACAGATGTAATATTATCTACAGCTACTCTTAGTTTCATTGATGTTAAGTTAGACTCTTTTTCTCCAATTGATCTTTCTGAGTTAACTTCAATAATTACTTCCTCCAAACCATCAACGTGTCTTTTAGACCCCATTCCTACAAAACTGCTCAAAGAAGTCCTGCCATTGATTAATTCTTCGATCTTATATATGATCAACCTATCTCTAATAATCGGCTATGTACCACAGGCCTTCAAGGTGGCTGCAGTTAAACCTTTACTCAAAAAGCCATCTCTAGACCCAGCAGTCTTAGCTAATTATAGGCCAATCTCCAACCTTCCTTTCATATCAAAAATCCTTGAAAGAGTAGTTGTCAAACAGCTAACAGATCATCTGCAGAGGAATGGTTTATTTGAAGAGTTTCAGTCAGGTTTCAGAGTTCATCACAGCACAGAAACAGCTTTAGTGAAGGTTACAAATGATCTTCTTATGGCCTCTGACAGTGGACTCATCTCTGTGCTTGTCCTTCTTGACCTTAGTGCAGCATTCGATACTGTTGACCATAATATCCTATTAGAGCGATTAGAACATGCTGTAGGTATTACAGGTATTGCACTGCAGTGGTTTGTATCATATCTATCTAATAGACTCCAATTTGTGCATGTAAATGGAGAGTCCTCTTCACACACTGAGGTTAATTATGGAGTTCCACAGGGTTCAGTGCTAGGACCAATTCTGTTTACATTATACATGCTTCCCCTAGGCAGCATCATTAGAAGACATAGCATACATTTTCACTGCTATGCAGATGACACCCAGCTCTATCTGTCCATGAAGCCAGATAACACACACCAATTAGTTAAACTGCAGGAATGTCTTAAAGACATAAAGACTTGGATGGCCACTAACTTTCTGCTTCTTAACTCAGATAAAACTGAGGTCATTGTACTCGGCGCTGAAAAGCTTAGAAATATGGTATCTAACCAGATTCTTACTCTGGATGGCATTACCTTGGCCTCCAGTAACACTGTGAGGAACCTTGGAGTCATTTTTGACCAAGATATGTCCTTCAACGCACATATTAAACAAATATGTAAGACTGCGTTCTTCCATTTGCGCAACATCTCTAAAATTAGAAATATCCTGTCTCAGAGTGACGCTGAAAAACTAGTTCATGCATTTATTACTTCCAGGCTGGACTACTGCAATTCATTATTATCAGGATGTCCAAAAAACTCACTGAAAAGCCTTCAGTTAATCCAAAATGCTGCAGCAAGAGTACTGACAGGGACTAGAAAGAGAGAGCATATTTCTCCTGTTTTGGCTTCCCTTCATTGGCTTCCTGTTAAATCCAGAATTGAATTCAAAATCCTGCTCCTCACATACAAGGTCTTAAATAATCAGGCCCCATCTTATCTTAATGACCTTGTAGTACCATATCACCCTATTAGAGCACTTCGCTCTCGCTCTGCAGGCCTACTTGTTGTTCCTAGAGTATTTAAAAGTAGAATGGGAGGGAGAGCCTTCAGTTTTCAGGCCCCTCTTCTGTGGAACCAGCTTCCAGTTTGGATTCGGGAGACAGACACTATCTCTACTTTTAAGATTAGGCTTAAAACTTTCCTTTTTGCTAAAGCATATAGTTAGGGCTGGACCAGGTGACCCTGAATCCTCCCTTAGTTATGCTGCAATAGATGTAGGCTGCCGGGGGATTCCCATGATGCATTGAGTTTTTCCTTTCCAGTCACCTTTCTCACTCACTATGTGTTAACAGACCTCTCTGTATTGAATCGTATCTGTTATTAATCTCTGTCTCTCTTCCACAGCATGTCTTTTATCCTGTCTTCCTTCTCTCACCCCAACCGGTCGCAGCAGATGGCCGCCCCTCCCTGAGCCTGGTTCTGCCGGAGGTTTCTTCCTGTTAAAAGGGAGTTTTTCCTTCCCACTGTCGCCAAAGTGCTTGCTCATAGGGGGTCATATGATTGTTGGGCTTTTCTCTGTATCTATGAAGCGCCTTGAGGCGACATTTGTTGTGATTTGGCGCTATATAAATAAAATTGAATTGAATTGAATTGAATTATTACTCTGTTTCAAGATTTAAATTATTTTCAAGATGACATTTTGGAGTGAATTTGTTTTATTTGTATCTAAAAAGCAGGATAACTACAATGGCTGGATAAGGTTGTCATGATGGCTTAAAATTTTTAAATCTGACAGTAAGTGTATGACACATTTCTTACAATGGAAGGAACGTCATCTCCAAGTGTTGTCTCTGCAGTAGGAAAATCAGTCTGTAGCAAGGGACCCTCTACCCCTGATGTGGTCTGTAAAAATATTTGATTTTTGCATAATAATTTTTATTACAGGAAGTTCTACCAAAGAAATATCTGTTCTTTTTTTAAGTATTTTTTTTAATGGACTAAATATAAATACTAAAAAAACATTGCTTACCTTTTCATACTGCAGGACTGCCTTGACAATTTTTTTCCTATTAAGACATGTATTAGGCATTCCCAAATCTCTTGAGACATTTTCCCAAAAGCCATGCACTTTGTGAACACTGTAGGTCTTTAGACTGGTCCCGGGTTCAGCATACTTGTGAATGACCTCTAATATATTTTGCAGGGATTTTGAAATTGTCCGTGCCTTTTAATGTAAAAGAGAACAGTGACATTAACACATTATACCTTTATTGTGCTGTAAGTGATACAGATTGAACAATGTATATTATTATCACATTATTGTTTGTTACATTACTTGCCTTTCCAAAAACTGAAAAAGTGCAGGTCCTGAAATTTTGAGACAAATTAAAATTAATACAAAGAAAAACAAACCATATGAACATATCTGTTATCCTGAGATCAACCTTGCAATACTGATCAACAATAACATATGAAATGTGAACTCTTCATTTAAGTTTAATAGACTTCAGAAAACATTTTGAGGCACTCCAAGTACCCACACTCTAGTGATGTCCAAAACGCATGATGCGAAAAAATCTTTTTGGTAACTTTTTCTATGCCAACAACATAACGGGTAGCATTTAGATTTTTGGACATACAAGCGCTAACTAACACAGCCCTTGTTAATGGTCATTTGCTAAGAAACTATCGCTAAGTTCTAAATTTTAAAATTCACAGTGCAAATTACTGTAATTAACACTATAGTTAAATAACACAAGCACTAATTCACTGTGTGTAATACACATTCCCTAATTGATTTATTAATATTAATAATGTTATACTATGTTACATACACATTTTGAGTGTCTCCTAAACCACAAAAACAAGCTGTTAAAGACCATTGCTCTGAACGGACTTTACAATCATTATCACAATCACCATGACTTGAAAGAATCATTGTGTCAAGCCAATTAAAATTTAAAATCGGGTAATACCCAGTGCAAATCTGCTTAAATGAGAATTTGTGACCTTATGTGACAAAAACACTTTTGTAAGATGATTTATTTATCATGGTGAACAGTGTTACTTATTATGTTTTTGTTTTTTTTTTACAAGTAATGCAACCAAACCAAACATTGATTTTGTTTTAACGTATTTGTTCATACTACAAAATGTTACGTATTTTTCAATTATCTCAATGTGTTATGACTTCTTTTTCTTAATGAATATATATATTTAAGAAAAGATACAACATCAAAAGTCAAACGACTGAACAGTTTTCACTACGCTTAAATGGAGGGTGTTACTTTTAAATGTACGCCTAAGAGTACAAAATCTAATCTTAGGTATATGTTATATTTCTATATATGCTCTCTATTGGTTAGTATATCAATATTATTGAAGTTTTCAAATTCTAAAAATTATGATTTTAGACAAATTTCTGGACGAAGACTATATACAAAGCGCAAACAATCTAAAAAAAAATTCTATAATTAGACTGAGGAAAATAACTGGCATTAAATGGTAGTCCCATTTTTAGTGTTAATTACTCACCTTTCCATTTTATTGTTGGTGGGTAAACCGAAAATTTTTGTCCACGTAGGCCTCGATGAAAAGTTCAGTGTACTAATGTGTAATGACAGCGTAACCACATATAAACGTTTCCCGTCGCAATGAAAGCTACGCTATCTGTCCGTGCGACGCAACGACTCAATAAATACCGAAAGATCAAAAGTGGGTTGGCTCTATGTCATGTGACTCTTGTCCCACACATCAGTTTGCATTGAATTAACCAATAATACTAATTTAATTCTAATAATGAAGCAAAAACTAAAAAATGTTAAGGCAATGTGCGACCTTGTTATTTCATGTATAAAATATAATCAAAATAGTATTGGCAGAAATATTTCTATGAGTTACAGTATGAAATTTTTTTTATGAAACTTGTAATCAAAAGGCAAGATATTGTATAGGTAATTCAGAATATTAATGTTAAAGACAATGCGTGTCAGAGAAAAAGACAAAAGCATATTGCTTAAAATATATTGTAAAAGATGTGATTAAAGACTTTCATATAAATTATGAGAATTGAAAATTGTTTTTATACTTCTAAGACTACTATTACTTAGAGTAACTTGAAAATTAATGAACAAGAAGGAACATATTATTTTCTATTGAACAAGTGAGTTGAATTAGATTTTCAATGTTTTTGCAGTTAACATATTTACTGAGACAATCAAAAATGAGCATGGAACAACATCTGTTACATGCCCTGGTACCCAGCTCTTTGTTTTCTCTTACTCTTGTCTTTCAGGTGTCAAGCCTCATTCAATACTCAATACACTCAATACAAAGGTAATTGGCACGTCTCTATTGGCTGATCTGGGGAACAGTAGACCAATCGCTTGCCTGGGATAATTTCAAAAAACCAGCTCCCAGGCCAGCAGGTTGGCTTCAGACTGTCTTTGAACTTTTGTTAGTAGGTGTCTGTGTGTGTGAATAGAGTGTTTGGGTGTGAGGCTGGACAGATAAGATCGGGGTACCCCAAACACATCAACTGAGCTTTAAGTGTTAAAAACACTAGGTTATGCAGATGATGACACTTTTGTATCCTGTGACTGACCTTATGTGTCAAGCAGGTACACAGGCCTTTTGTTTTGCATATTATTTTATTTCCACTTTAGGGAAGCTGTTGGCGTCTTTTTGTTTTAGTAATGTCTTTGATCTGGCTCAGCCGCTCGGTTCTCGTCCCCAGCCTTTTTCTTATGTTAAGCTTACTGTTATCAAGGCATGGTAAATGAACAGTAAACCTTGCCTGATGACTAATCTTCCCTTTTCCCTATCATTGATTTATTTGGGTTGTCATGGAAGAAGTATTAAACAATGCCTTTTATTATATTTATTATAATATATTTATTATAGAGTACAGTACAGTAAAATGTGTTAAGTTTACTATCAATTTTCTCAAAAACCGTACAGTAATTTTTGCTGTGGATCACAGGGTGAAGAGTGGGGGTCACCCAGAGTCAGAATCCAGTGAGATATCTGCATCACCTCTTACAGTTTTCCTGTAATCTGAGGTCAAAGATGAGAATATATAGAGTACAGTACAGTAAATTGTGTTAAGTTTACTATCAATTTTCTGGAAAACCGTACAGTAACTTTGGCTGTGGATCACAGGGTGCAGAGTGGAGATGGCCTAGATTCAGAATCCAGTGAAATATCTGCGTCACCTCTTACAGTTTTCCTGTAATCTGAGCTCAAAGATGAGGTGATTAAAAGTACAGTAGAGTAAATTGTGCAAAGTTTACTATCAATTTTCTCAAAAACCGTACAGTAATTTTTGCTGTGGATCACAGGGTGAAGAGTGGGGGTCACCCAGAGTCAGAATCCAGTGAGATATCTGCGTCACCTCTTATAGTTTTCCTGTAATCTGAGCTCAAAGATGAGAATATATAGAGTACAGTACAGTAAATTGTATTAAGTTTACTATCAATTTTCTCAAAAACCGTACAGTAATTTTTGCTGTGGATGACAGGGTGCAGAGTGGAGATGGCCTAGGTTCAGAATCCAGTGAAATATCTGCGTCACCTCTTATAGTTTTCCTGTAATCTGAGCTCAAAGATGTCAATATGTAGAGTACAGTACAGTAAAATGGGAAGAATTTACTATCAATTTTCTCAAAAACCATACAGTAATTTTTGCTGTGGATCACAGGATGCAGAGTGGGGGTCACCCAGAGTCAGAATCCAGTGAGATATCTGCGTCACCTCTTACAGTTTTCCTGTAATCTGAGCTCAAAGATGAGAATATATACAGTACAGTAGAGTAAAATGTGTTAAGTTTACTATCAATTTTCTCAAAAACCGTACAGTAACTTTTGCTGTGGATGACAGGGTGTAGAGTGGAGATGGCCTAGATTCAGAATCCAGTGAAATATCTGCGTCACCTCTTACAGTTTTCCTGTAATCTGAGGTCAAAGATGAGAATATATAGAGTACAGTACAGTAAAATGTGTTAAGTTTACTATCAATTTTCTCAAAAACCGTACAGTAATTTTGGCTGTGGATCACAGGGTGAAGAGTGGGCGTCACCCAGAGTCAGAATCCAGTGAGATATCTGCGTCACCTCTTATAGTTTTCCTGTAATCTGGGGTCAAAGATGAGAATATATAGAGTACAGTAGAGTAAATTGTGTTAAGTTTACTATCAATTTTCTGGAAAACCGTACAGTAACTTTTGCTGTGGATGACAGGGTCAAGAGTGGAGATGGCCTAGATTCAGAATCCAGTGAAATATCTGCGTCACCTCTTACAGTTTTCCTGTAATCTGAGCTCAAAGATGAGGCGATTAAAAGTACAGTAGAGTAAATTGTGCAAAGTTTACTATCAATTTTCTCAAAAACCGTACAGTAATTTTTGCTGTGGATGACAGGGTGCAGAGTGGAGATGGCCTAGGTTCAGAATCCAGTGAAATATCTGCGTCACCTCTTATAGTTTTCCTGTAATCTGAGGTCAAAGATGTCAATATGTAGAGTACAGTACAGTAAAATGAGAAGATTTTACTATCAATTTTCTCAAAAACCGTACAGTAATTTTCGCTGTGGATGACAGGGTGAAGAGTGGGGGTCACCCAGAGTCAGAATCCAGTGAGATATCTGCGTCACCTCTTATAGTTTTCTTGTAATCTGAGCTCAAAGATGAGGAGATTAAAAGTACAGTAGAGTAAATTGTGCAAAGTTTACTATCAATTTTCTCAAGAACCGTACAGTAATTTTTGCTGTGGATGACAAGGTGCAGAGTGGAGATGGCCTGTATTCAGAATCCAGTGAGATATCTGTGTCACCTCTTATAGTTTTCCTGTAATCTGAGGTCAAAGATGAGGAGATTAAAAGTACAGTAGAGTAAATTGTGTAAATTTTATTGTTAATTTTCTCTGAATCATACAGTAATTTTGGCTGTGGATGACAGGGGGGAAAGTGGAGATAAACCAAAACTGGGAGTGGATTGTGAAGCAAAATAGTCCCAGGACACAAAAGACTGCGTTTCTAAGCCAGTCGGCACCGATACCGTAATATGCGTAATAGTAGTGCAACAACATTTTCGGTGCGGCTGGCGGTGCGGCTAGCTTGACTGTGACTTCGTAAGTGAGGGCTCACTTGACCGCAGTCGAGAGGGGGCCCACACTGTGGCATTTCCCCCCAGACTGAGAGGAGAGAAAAAAACCTCTCTTATGGAAGACCTGGTTTATTTGGTTAAGACAAGTTCTGTCTTTGTTCATGTGTGTTTATTATGTGTTCTGAGGGCTGGGAGTATTGTTTTGTTGGTGCAGGAAAATTAGTTGGAAATACATAAAACATATGCGGTATTATAAGGTATTGTCTTTGAATGGTGTAAAGAATCCCATTAAGAGGAGTAAGATAGTTTCAAAGCTAAAAAGGGAAAAAATTGATATTGCGTTTCTACAAGAAACACATCTATCAAAGGAAGAACATGAGAAGTGGAAGAGAATGGGATTCAAAAATATTTATTATGCCTCACATAGATCTGGCAAAAAAAGAGGAGTGGCCATTCTGATATCGAACAAGGTTGGTTTTGAGTTTACTGGAGAACATAAAGATAAAGAGGGAAGATTTGTGTTGGTGAAAGGGAAAATGGAACAGGAAGACGTCACGCTGTGTAATATATATGCACCCCCTGGTAGTAGTACAGGGTTCTTTAAGGAGATATTCAGTCTTATTGCCGCAGAAAGTGTTGGTACATGTATATGTGCAGGAGATTTCAATTTACTTCTCCATCCAAAATGGGATACAACTAGCCGAGACCGGAGGGGAACTAAATTAGAGAAACAAGTAAAAACAATGTTATCAGAGTTGGGGCTTATAGATATATGGAGATATTTACACAAAAATGAACGCAAATTTACATTTTATTCAGCGAGACATGATATGTACTCGAGGATTGATTATTTCTTTACTTTTAGTAAAGATCTCCACAGAGTGAAGGATTGCATAATAGGACAGAGAGATTTATCTGATCATTCGGGACTAACTATGAAGATTGGGTTTAAAGCTAGCCCCAAAAACACCTTATGGAGGCTTAACACAGGTCTGTTAAATAATGACTCATTTAAAAGAGAAATGGGACAGGAGTTAAAAACATATTTAGAACTCAATGACAATGGAACAGTTAATCCCACAATTTTATGGGATGCAGCTAAGGCATACCTTAGGGGTAAAATTATTGCAAAATGTGCAGTCCTAAAGAAGGTGAGAGCAAAAAAGCTGTCAGATTTGCAGGAAAATTTGGAAAAATTGGAACAACTGCACACCGTTACAAGGTGCCCCAAGGTATTGGAGCAGATGAGGCCGATTAAACAGGAGATCCACAAAATTTTAAGTGAGGAAATTGAAAAAAAATTAAAATATAATAGACAACGGTGGTATGAGGCAGGACCCAAAGCTGCTAGGCTATTATCATGGAGACTCAGGAGGCAACAACAGGAGAACACTATTCATAAAGTTCGAAATTTAAAAACAAATAAGATAACTAATAAACTCGAAGAAATTCAGAGAACATTTGAAGAATATTACGCTGAGTTATACACACAACCGGATAAAGCAGATGAGCATAAGATTCAGAATTTCTTATCCAGCCTAGATCTACCATTTATAGGTAAGCAGCAGAATGAAAAACTCGTCAGAGAAATATCAGCAGAAGAGATTAACATTGGGATCTCAAAACTCAAGACTTTTAAAGCCCCAGGATGTGATGGATTTCCACCAGAGTGGTATAGGCAGATGAGGGAACCCTTAATCCCGCTACTAAAGGCCTCTTTTAATTACACTCTGAGTGGGGGGGCGCTCCCACCATCGTGGCGGGAGGCGTATATCTCTGTCATACCAAAAGCAGGGAAGGATAAAACTGACCCCAGAGGTTATAGACCTATTAGCGTGTTGAATATAGACTATAAACTATTTGCCGCAATTTTGGCTAGGAGGTTGAGTACATTGATGCCCACGCTGATAGAGGAGGATCAAACAGGCTTCATTGGTAACAGACAAACACACGATAATATCAGAAGGGCCATTCATCGGGTCGGGCTTAGGGCGTCAGGCGGTTCCCCGGGAGCATCTTCCTTGGGGGGCTCAACCCGGGGTAGCGGTCATGGCCAATTAGGGGCTCTGTTGGCTCTTAGGTGACGGCTTCCTCGTGGCTACGTGCAGCGGGGCTAGGGGAGGGTCTGTGCTGACGGACGGGGGTTACTGACCTGGTAGCCTGGCTGCCCCTGGGTGGGTCCGGGACGGGCGTGAGGTTCTGGGGGCGCTCCGGCTCTGGCCTGGGGCCCTGGCCGGGCCTCGGGGGCCTGGGTCCTGGTTGGTGTGTTGCCGGGGTTGTGGGCCGGTGGGTATATGGGGGCCCGCCACTGGCGCAGGGTGCCGCCGGTGCGCCGAGCCACCTGGGGGGCTCTTCAACTGGTGGGGGGGGGGTTGTCACATCTTGCAGGAGCTTTCCTCTCTCAGGAACTCTCTCTGCAAGAGGGGGAGATACAGGAGAGGTGGAGGAAGATCTCAGCCTGGGCGTCTATTGTCTTATGTAGTCTGGAAGATGAGTGGATGATGGGGTGGGTGTAGTTTTCTCTGTTGTGGGGTTGGGTGGACTGCCCCGGGCTCTGTGGGGCCGGGCGGCGCCGCTGCACTGGTCCCCGGTTCGGATGGGCCTGGGCCCCCCTTCCCTGGCGGGTCGCGGAGTATGGGGGTGCCTACTGGGGTCAGCGGGGGAGCTGGCCCCAGGGAGGGGTCACTTGCCCCTCCCTTCCTTCCCTCCCCATCTCCAGCTGCCTCCCTCTTCCCGCTCCACCACAACCACCCACACATGCAGGGCCTTGGAGTAGGGGTGTGTCACCAGGGTGCAGAGGAGGTAACCCCCCCCCCCCCCCCTCTGTCCCCTTCTGGCTGCCTCTGCCTCAATTTTATCCCGCAACTTAGACATTCACATTACTCACACTCTCATTACACATACATATAGGATCTTGGGGGAGGGCACGCTACACGGAATCCCAATTACCATCAGGGTGTACACCTCACCCCCGGCGTCGTTGCCCACCTCTCAATTTTAAATACACGTAGACATTGAGGGCTAGCAGGAGGGACTATGCGCTTACCTGCTGCTCTCTGGCAGGTAGCTCCATGCCCTCCTGGGTTTTAAATGCACCTTAGAACACACATACATCAACACTACAATGAGCGGGTGGAGGGAGGTTAGGAGTCTTCTCTCACCCTCGTTCTCTGCTTCCTGCTGGAGCAGGGGGGCTAGGAGGAGGAGTTGGCCGTCCGACTGGGATCCGGAATGTGGGGCCTCCCTGCTGCTGCGGAGTCGGGGCGGTCTGCTTCTCCCCACCGCAGGGAAAAGGGTAACACAACCTGGGTCTGGGTGCAGTTCCCCCCTCCAGGGGCAAGGGTACCTAGACCCGGTTCGTAGAGTACGCTTGGGGAGTGTGATTGTGTGTACAGCGTCTCTTTATGTCTGTCTCCACGTTGGTTGAGTGTGGAGTAAGTGCATATGAGAGCATGAGGGTGGGAATGGATGTTTGTATCTGTGTGTGCCTGTATGTCTGTGTCTATATGTCAGGTTGGGTATCAGATGCCACCTCTCTGAGGACAGCTCAGGCCCTCCAAGGTTTGGAGGCCTATCTCCCCCCACCACTTCCCCTGCCGGGGGCGGACTCCCTCAGGCATCGGTGCGTTGGTGGTTCTTTGTGTCCGGGGGTGGGCGTCCGGGTACACACCGGCTCACTCCTTGGCGGCTGCTTATCGGGGCCTGGAGCCTGGGGCTCGCTTGGGCCACCTCGGAGGTGGGGTGCCCCCGGCCTCTCGGCCTGGGGCTCGGTCACTCAGGCACAGCTGGCTGCCGGCGGAGCTCACGGGCACGTCACTGCAGCCCCCCCTGGCTTCTGCTCCGTGGCTGCTGGGTGACCCCTCATCTGGGACTCTCCTCAGCTCTTTCTGGGACAGTGGCGCGGCTGCCCCTCTGTTGGTCTTCCTTGGTCTCTTGTGTTCTGGGGGCCTCTGGATGTCTGGAGTTTTGATCTCCTCCATACCTGCTTCATGCCCTGGAGGACGGGGCAGTGGCCCCCCACACCCTCTAGCAGATCATTACATGAGGGAACCTTTTAAGAAAACAAGCGCGTCCATGCTCACAGGTGTACACACGGGTGATCACACACACAAACTACACCCTTTTTGGCTCCTACCTCAATGCACACTGTGCTGTCGATCTTACGTGCTGCACAATAATGTTTAATATTTAGTAGTTACTGTCATATTCCCATATATCATTGTGATGTGGTTTATTGTATTACTCTCGTTTTCTTCTGCTTGTTTTCTTTTTTCTTTCTCAACAGGTGATCCAGGTGATCGATATATGTATTTATTTTTTTATTTATTTATTTTTTTTCTTCTGCTTATTCTGTTGGTTTTTGTTTTTTGCCCTTCTCCCCCGTCCCTCTTCTCAACTGTCTTTCTTTCCCTCTTTCTTTCTCCCTTTTCTTTCCCCCAGTCAAATCTGTCCCGTATTCAGCAAGTGAAAATAAAATAAAGAATAAAAGGTGAATCAAATGGACCATTACGGCAAAGCTGGGATGGTCAATTTGGTAAAGAAAAACCGTTGGGCATCTTTCTTCGCCTTTAGACAATAATTCTGATGGCAAAAGAGCCAAACGGGACAGGCAAAAAAAAAAAAAAAAAAAAAAAAAAAAAAAAAAAAAGAAGGGCCATTCATATTATTGACCAGATACTTAAAGGGAAAACTGGAACAGTTCTCATTGGGCTTGATGCGGAAAAGGCATACGATACGGTCGGGTGGGAATTTCTGTTTCATGTGTTGAAGAGATTTGGGCTATGTGACAGGTTTATTCAATGTATAAGAATGATTTATATGTCTCCAACAGCAAGGATCAAAGTTAATGGAAGCCTCTCAAATCGGATAACACTACAACGTGGCTGTAGGCAGGGCTGCCCGTTGAGCCCACTGCTCTTTAACCTTTTCATTGAGCCGTTGGCTCAATGCATCAGAGAAGAGCCTCGATTGGAGGGGGTTACAACGGGGAATGTGGAAAATAAAATTTGCTTGTATGCAGACGACGTGCTGGTAGCGCTAGGAAACCCGGAAGAGGGAATTCCTCTGCTTATGGAAATACTGGAAGAATATGGCAGACTGTCTGGTTATAGACTAAACATTCAAAAAACTCAAATCTTGACATTCTTTTTTAACCCCTCAAGACAATTGGTAGCAAGATATAGATTCGGATGGCATCAATCTCAAATGGAGTATTTGGGGATCCTGCTGACAAAAGACCTTGCATTGTTATATGAAGTTAATTATAACCGGGTGAACAAGAAGATATATGAAGATCTGGAGAGGTGGGGTCTGCTCCACCTCGATCTGGGCAGCAAAGTTAGAGCAATGAAGATAAATATCCTCCCAAAGCTGCTATATTTGTTTGCAGCACTTCCAGTGGAGGTCCCAGCAAAACAATTTAGGGAGTGGGATATGCATTGCTCAAGATTCATATGGGGAAATAAAAGGCCGAGAGTGAAATATGCAACAATGCAGCTGCCTGGTGAGCGGGGGGGCATGGCTCTACCGTGCTTTGAGGATTACTATCTGGCAGCCCAGATCAGACCTCTAGTGTGCTGGTGTAACTCTAAGTTTGAGGCAAAATGGAAGGACATTGAGCTTTCTTTGATGGATTTCCCAATACAGTCTGTTCTGGGGTCTCTTGAGAGTTTGCCACAGGCATATCAGATGCAAAATTTATGTGTAAGTTTTTCCCTGAAAAAATGGGCAGATGTGATTAAAATTTTTGGTCTTAATAGGGAAATAGGGTTGCTGGGATGGCCAGCATATCTCCCACGCTTCCTTCCAGCATTGTTAGACCATAAATTCAGGGAGTGGTCCAGGCATGGAATCACTGCGATCTGTAAGATAGTGAAGCATGGGGAGCTGATAAATTTTGAGGACATGTGTCAGATTTACGAGATCGGCAGGGAAGATTTTTATCGTTACCTACAGGTTCGGAGCTTCTTCCGGAAGGAAATTAAAATGCTTGACGCAGATGCTAGTGGGGTGATCCAAATATTTATGGATGCTTATGGTGACAACATTATAAGAGGTACTATAGGCAAAATATACAGAAGTTTTACAGCTATGAAAAAGACCTCAACAAGATATGTCAGTCATCGATGGGAAAAAGAAGCAGGTATAACTATCTCAGAGGAAGATTGGTTGCGGATGTGGAAGAATGTGTTATCTACCACAAATTCTTTAACATGGCGAGATTTTGGATGGAAGAATTTAATTAGATTCTTCATCACACCAAAGCAGAAATCCAAAATAAGTGGTTCAGGCGCTTCATGCTGGAGGGAGTGCGGGGAGGTCGCTGCAGGTTGCTTCCATGTCTTCTGGTCATGCCCTAAACTGAAGACCTTTTGGGAGGAGATTAAACAAATGGTGATGGATGTGCTGGAGGTAACACTGGGCTTCTCCTTTAGTACCATGTACCTTGGGAATATCCCTGAGGATATAAATAACAGAGACTCATATTTACTGAAAATAATTATGGTTGCATGCAAAAAGGCAATTACTAAGTGTTGGTTACAGACAAGCCCCCCCACACGGAAGCTGGTCATAGACATTATTAACACAATTCATCATATGGAACTGATTACCCTCTCACTGCGGCTACAGAAGGAGAAAGGAGAGAGACTTTGGGAACGATGGGATCATTATACGTCAAGAGACTAGAGACTGATAGCTCTGTGATGCAGAGGGACCGCTACGAATTTGTTTGAATGGAACATGCACCTGTGTAATATGTAATATGTGTAAGTAAAACAAGCCGTTGTGTATTTTGGAATATGTGAACATATGTGAATGTGTTTGTTTCCCTTGCCCTCTTTAGTTCTGTATGTAAAATAAGATGAAAATCAATAAAGAGAAAGTGTTAAAAAAAAAAAGAAATGCAGCCAAGAGGCCCATGGTGACTCTGGACGAGCTGCAGAGATCTACAGCTCAGGTGGGGGAATCTGTCCATAGGACGACTATTAGTCGTGCACTGCACAAAGTTGGCTTTTATGGAAGAGTGGCAAGAAGAAAGCCATTGTTAACAGAGAACCATAAAAAGTCCCGTTTGCAGTTTGCCACAAGCCATGTGGGGGACACAGCAAACATGTGGAAGAAGGTGCTCTGGTCAGATGAGACCAAAATGGAACTTTTTGGCCAAAATGCACAACGCTATGTGTAGCGGAAAACTAACACTGCACATCACTCTGAACACACCATCCCCACTGTCAAATATGGTGGTGGCAGCATCATGCTCTGGGGGTGCTTCTCTTCAGCAGGGACAGGGAAGCTGGTCAGAGTTGATGGGAAGATGGATGGAGCTAAATACAGGGCAATCTTGGAAGAAAACCTCTTGGAGTCTGCAAAAGACTTGAGACTGGGGCGGAGGTTCACCTTCCAGCAGGACAACGATCCTAAACATAAAGCCAGGGCAACAATAGAATGGTTTAAAACAAAACATATCCATGTGTTACAATGACCCAGTCAAAGTCCAGATCTAAATCCAATCGAGAATCTGTGGCAAGATCTGAAAACTGCTGTTCACAAACGCTGTCCATCTGATCTGACTGAGCTGGAGCTGTTTTGCAAAGAAGAATGGGCAAGGATTGCAGTCTCGAGATGTGCAAAGCTGGTAGAGACATACCCTAAAAGACTGGCAGCTGTAATTGCAGCAAAAGGTGGTTCTACAAAGTATTGACTCAGTGGGGCTGAATAATTACGCACACCCCACTTTGCAGTTATTTATTTGTAAAAACACAAGTCGAGTCGTATGCCAAGGCCAGTGCTTTATCTTGTGAATTTTAAATAAAATTATTTCAGTTGTTTTTGATTGTATGATTTTCGTTCCACTTCTCACGTGTACACCACTTTGTATTGGTCTTTCACGTGAAATTCCAATAAAATTGATTCATGTTTGTGGCTGTAATGTGACAAAATGTGGAAAAGTTCAAGGGGGCCGAAAACTTTTGCAAGCCACTGCATGCCTGACTATGAGATAATAAGACAGAAGAAAAGGGTCAGTGCTTCCTTTTCTCCTTGAACAACTCCTATGAATCCAAACCACCCATGTCTCTAGATAGATAGATAGATAGATAGATAGATCTATATATATATATATATATATATATATATATATATATATATATATATATATAGTGGGATGGCCTGTAATTTTGTTCTATTTATTATTTTTTGTCATTCAGTTTAAACTGTATAAAAACCTGCAGTTACAACAGAAGCTCTAAATGTATGTAGTATCAGTGTAAAATAATAAGATGCATGTAATGCAGGGAAAATGATAGAAGATACTCTGATGATTGCAGTTCTGTCTGTAATATTGTAGGATATTTACCTATATATAAGGCATCTTGTAATGACTGTTTTTATAAACTGATACTGTTTAAATATAACTGAATTCTGTTGATGAAAATCTAATTAGGGCTCAAATGGTTGAATCCTGCACTAAAATCATCTTTGTGTGAATAAGAAGTCTCGCCCCAGATCACACTACTGTTTGTCACATTAACTCACCATGTGGTTGTGGGTGTCATCCTGTGTGTGCTCTCCCTCCTCCTCTTCTTCATCTTCCTCCTCCTCTTCAGCTTCGCTGTTCTGTCTCTGCTCATCCTCATCTTCAAGCTCTGAACTTGATTCCTCCCCTCCCTGCCATGCCTCCTCACTCTTGCACTCCTCTGTATTGATCAAATCTGCATGAACGCGAACACACACAAGAAACCCAAACGTGAGATGGACATGTCGCAGCTGCAACTGCAAAAACTGTAGATCAGATTTTACAAATACTGATGATGTCTTTGAGGAAAGAAAACACGGCCGTCCTCACAGGGTAATCTGATTTGAAAATAGGCCTCATGAAATAATAAAGAAAGAATGGAAATTCAATCCAGAAGGAAGGAGTAATTTTTGTTTGCTTTGCTTTTTTTTGCAGGATAACAGTTCAATGGTCTTAGTCAGGCAAGTGCTATTGTTACTACCCCTCTTGCAGTAAAACTGTAAGAGAAACACAAACATTTAATTCTGTACTAAAAGCCTTGAACATCAGAACATATCTTTAAAGAGTTCTAATGGCTGAAGCCTCAGAAATCCCACATAAACTCAGGACTGTGGAATATGTCTATTGGCCTTTCCATTAAAAGCTTGTAGACAGAAGAGCCTTTCATAGTTACGAAAAACAGAGAGCATAATGACAGCATTAAAGTTCAAGTTCATTTGGGCACTTGATTAGTGTTGTTTCAGTGCTGTAGCAAGCCAAGATGTTAGCTATGTGGTACTTAATCATACAAACTTTCTTTCCTGTGGTCCCTGTGTGCTTTCTTTATTTGTTCAGAAGCAACATTTTGTCTTACCAATAGATTTTATTTATAGTTTATTTTAAGAAAAATCCTTCACAACACCTACTCAAGTCAAAAACACTCTGGAAGAGGTAAGCATTATTGCCAAACTATCAAATCAAGAGACATCTTCATGTAAGTACAGAAAGTGAGTAAGCATCAGTAATCTCATTAAAACAAATGGATTAAGGTTCCAGCCATCCTTAGCAACTTTCCTCTTGTGCATAGGCCCAATCTATGGAAAAGAGCAAAAGCAGGCTTCAGAATTGTTTGGCAAAGTTTCAAAGGTGGGCTGCCATTCAGAAATCTGGAATCAGGCAACACAGACACTAACATTTTTGTGTTTCTAAAGCTGCATCCCAGACTCCTCGTACGGATACAAGTCAACTGTTTCTGATTTCTTCTCATCTTGGACTTGCTTGCTTGTGCCTTTGTATTTCTTAAGTTTTTTTTTTTAATTTTTATTATTATTATTATTTTATAGTCAGTATTGTAATCACATATTGGTACAGTTTTTGCTGCAGTGATTAGTCCTTTTGACCAATTCGGTCCTTTTAACGATTCTTTGTTCATGTTTCTCTCTCTCTAAAGTTTTACAATATAAATAGTTTTATAAGGCCGATGGTTATTTTATTAACACTTACAATTACTTTGTTTAGTTGAGCGGTGAAGTAGCAAATAGTTTATGAGGCTTTGATTTATACTGTATGCATGGCCTAGTGAGGTTATTTCAATATAACATATGATGTTGATTCAAAGCATTCAACTTGTGTTTGTTGGCTATCCACTGAAATTCTCAATATGAAGTCCAAGGAGAGGTTGATGCCAGGGAAGGAGCCAATTCTTAGGCTGAAAACACAAAATGGACTATCAGGAAGATAGCAAAAAACTTCACATTTGGCCAGATTAACAATGTGATACATTTTAAAGGAGAAAGAATTCACTGGCCAGCTCAGTGAGACCTGAAAGACCACAGAAGACAACTGAAGTGGATGATCAAAGAATTTCCTTTCCCTTTCCCTTTCACAACACCCTTTCCCTTTCACAAGAAAAACCCTTCACAACACCTACTCAGTCAAAAACAGTCTTGAGGGTGAAGGCATTGCTTTCTCCAATGAGAATTCAGCTTTAAATACAGAGGGTTTACAACAAGCTGCAAACTGCTGGTTATGCAGAAGAAAAAGCCTTCCCACCCCAGGGACAAAACCAAACAAAAAAAACATGTTTGGACAGATGAAACCAAGAATCATGGGAAGAGAAAAGTATGGAGAAGGGAAAAAAAACATCTCACGATCATAAGCATGGAGGATACAGTTTTCTGGAAGTGAATCACTAGATTTTATGATTGGAGTAACAGGATGAATTCTGAGGTGTACAAGGCTATACGCTCAACTCAAATCCAGCCAAACGCTGGAAAACTGAAATGGACAGCACTCCACAATACAAATGAAAAATGACCAAACGCAGAAAAACGAGAAGGTGGAAAGAGGTGAGTGAGGAAAAAAAACACAAACAAACTGGGGCCATGGGTTGTGTGGAGCTCCCTGTAACCTAGGCCTATTTAAGCTTAACCAAGTGAGGGTTAGTTAGAGGGATCCAGTCCTAACCATAAACTTTATACAAAAGAAAAACTTCAAGATTCAAATGCTGTGATTACTCTGGAAGTAGAAAAAGTCCAATTACATCTGACTTCCACCATTGCTCCCTTCACAAAACTGTGGCTGCCAGGAAAATATTTTTATTTGTTTTACTAATTCTGATTCCTGGTTGGTTGGAAACACCAAAAAGCAAACAAACAAACAAACTGTGCTGTAACCTTTATACTGGTGATCTTGAGCAGCTTTCTCAGTAAGCACACAAATATTACTGAATTTAATGGCCCCTCATATAATGTGTATGGAAATGTTCTTATGATGTGAAAAAAAATGACTCTGCATGCAAAATTGTTCAGTTTTATGACACGTGCACACTGGCCAATTTTTGTCTTACCGCCATGTGTATGTTAGTAAATAAGACTCATTTTAAATCAGCGGGCTCATGCTCGCTGCCTCCAGTCTGCATACTATTTGTTTACAGCTAGACCCCCTTTGCTCTATACAAGAAACAAGTTTGCTTGGAGGTGAAGCAGAAACAATGTTGATATAAGAGAAAAGGCTGCACTAAGACACAAAAGAAAGAAGAAAAATAACAGATATTAGAAACAAATAATGGTTTCCAAGGTTCAAGGAAAACCTATACAGTTCAATGACTGATTTTACTCAGCTAGTGCAAAATCACAGGGACAAAGTCAAGGCCCCTTGAAAATGAGGTAATTGTTTGCATTTGTTTAGTTGACCATTACTATTTTACTACTGTTTAACTCTGATTAGCATAATCAGAGTGTGCACTGGTTTTGTAGAGTTCCAATTCTTTGAATGCTTTCATTTATAATGTAAGGTATGTATGTATGTGTGTGGGGTGGGGGTGTCACCTGTGGCAGCTATGTGTGGGTCTTCTGTGATCTGCTCCAGTCTGCCCAGCAAAGCCTCGATGTTGGCTTTAATCTGAGTCAACTCTGACTTTATCGCCTGAAGCTCTGTGCCTTTCACTGCTGATAGAGAGACACAGACAAACATAGACAGAGATGAAGAAACAGAAACAGAGGGGAGGGAGGTGAGAGGGGATGCAAGTGTCCATGTCCTGATTGATAAGCCTGCAAAGAAAGCAGCCGATCCACACACTTTTAAACACACACTATTGTTTAAATTATCTTTTTCCTTTTATGACAGTAACATCTTTCATTTTTGATCCTATTTTGAAGCTTCATTTGCGCCTTTTTTCCTTTAAAAAAGTGCCCCCCCCCCAAACCTTTAGATTCTCTTTGATTTGATCTCATATCTCATATTTCTAAGCAGGCAATACAAAACCTTTGCTAGGCTCCTTGAATTAAAGCTGGATGTCTGCACTTTAATCACATCCTGATCGTTTGATTTAAAATCCATGGCGGTGATGTACAACGACAAAACTGCACAAGAAATGTGTCACAGTCTCCAAAGTTATGGCCCTGGCTACACCAGGTCCCTCTTCTGATCGCTTTGATGGAAATCCGTAAATATATTTTGATCTTCATCACGTGCTAGTCAAAAACTTGATGTGTTAGCAGCCCCGGAGATAAAGTCAGGGGATCACCAAGAACATCTGGAGTCGCGTGTTGGGATTCATGAGCATCTGTGCCAGATTTTATGACATTACAGACAAATATCCTGCTGTGGATCAAAGTGATGAATTACAGTCTTATTCAGTAAATGTTAAACTTTTTCATCTTTTTCTTTAATCCAAGTACTCTGATGTATTTCTCTGAAACTTAATAGATTTTTCTGATCAAACGGATGAAAGCTTGTCTGTGTTTTGAAGATAGAAATGTGAGGAAATCTACTTAAGTTTTATACTTTTTCTATTTAGCCTTCCATTTTCCCCTTTAACTCTACCAGCATACCTCTTGTGTCCTCACTTCTGCCCCCGTCCTTCTTTTTTGGTCTTTTACTCTGTTGTCCTGTCCTTTTCTTTTAGTTTTACATTGTATTTGTATTTGTATTACATTGTATTAAAATTCTAGTTTTGTGTGCCCCTTTTTTAAAGCACTTTGTGACTCTTGTTTGTGAAAAATACTGTATAAATAGATCATTTTTTCTTTCCTTGCATTACCTTGCTGAGCCGTGCCTCCCTGAATAAGGTTAAATGCAGACAATTTGGTTCTCTCAGCCAAAGTTTATTATTACTGTAATGTAGTAGTGACAACCTCACCCTCTTTGTTTAATCCTATTAAACCTATAGGGCAATTCATTTTTTGTTTTCAACTTTGAATTTCGACAGACTCTTTGTCTGGAAAAATGCTCCCTTTATTATTCCTACAATAAAGATATCAAAGGCAATGGAACAGATAAGTACACATCCAAAATCCAAAAGATGCATCTCTGTTTGACATAAAAATAAGACAGCTGAACCCTTTGATGACCTTTCAGTGATCTTACACACACACACAGCCTCACACACAAAGACAAACCTTGAGATAAGAGGCCTGCCAGAAGCTAGTAATAAATCGACACGTCGCTGCAGTGACTTGGCATTAGTTTCTCTTTACCACTTATCACGACCTCTAGGGAAGATCTATTTTTTACAGCATACAGAATCACCAAGATAAAAGTTTTCAGATTTAATGGGTGTTTTGCCTTTGATGGCTGTTAAGATTGTAAAGATTTCACCAGAAGCAACTGGACACAAGCTGCACTCAAGCTGTGCATGTCGCTGTAAGGACTGGGGAAAAAGACATTTTTTTCTTTTAAGTAGACAAGATGGCTTGTCATGCAGAAATTGATGATTGGATTAATGAAATTAAATTGTTACCAGGACTTCATGTCTTCACTTTTTCCACCCTTCTCACTCGCACACAAACCCAAGAATTCCCACCCCCCCTGCCTTTTACAGCTTGTCTGTTCATTACAAGTTATACATGCAGGCACAACCCGAAGCCTTATCACACAGGCTCTTTTAGAAGGTTGTTCTGACTCTAGACCCCAGGCAACAAAAGACCTGGCAGTCTTTTGTTGCCTGCTTGTGCTGCCATGGCTTTTTGCCTTTTTCCATCTCGGGCATTAGACACTGGTGTCTGACAGTTAATTTTGGTCTTACATTTATTCTACTGAAGACTTTATGAACAATCACTAAAACTCTGACTTTTTCTCTCTGACTAACTTATGTGTACCTTTTTGATCTTTAAGCTCGAATAAGCACAAGCTCAATTCAATACAAAGAATCGACCTGAGCAACGCAGTTTCTGCTACATTAATGCTGCCCTATATGGAGAATTGTTATTTTGTTGCCCAGCACATGAGATTCCTTTCACACTTAAAGAGTCTAATTTTGATGAATGAATTTATTAGAGTTATTTGACTTCAAACAAAAGGGACCCAGAATCTGCCTTTAATATCTCCTAGCCCACACACTGTGACGTCAGCTCCAGCCAACATTCAGCTAATCCGCATTGTTCAACCCACGCCTGGCGCCTGCTGAATTCTGGAGAGTGTCACCTCTTTGGACGGCTGTGTGAGAAGAACCAGAACCAAAAAAACAACTCTGGATCCAATTCATGACTGTACCATAAAGGTAATGATGCACCATTCCTTTCTATGACAAAGACCCGCTGAAATTTGAATTTGATTTAATTAGTTTCCTGTAGCATTTTGCTCATATAAACCCCCTACCCCTTAAGGCTGCAAGAGAATTGGGTATTCTAACATGGTACTGTAACATGAAAACTGAAAATAACTGAAAATAAAACATAATGTGTTATTATCCTCACAAAACATTAAGTTAATAAAAGAAGAACTGTTTTTTTTATAGTTACAGTGATAACTTAATAATATGAGTGTATTATTATTTATTTAAGTATTATCTTAAAGCCGCAGGAAACAGAAATAAACTGAATACTATAAAAGAAAAAAGAAAAAGGCCACATGCAGCTGTAAGTAACAGCATTTTTTTTTATTTATTTCATAGAACAAAATCATTTTTGTATGAAGCTACATGACTATATATATTTTAAATGTGATACTGGCATTTATTGTATTTGATGCAATAAATTAATTTTGACTATGCTTTTGAATTTAAATGCACAGATAATATTCTTGAAGGTGGTCAACAGTGAGCAGGAAAACAAAAGATACTACCGTTTAAAACCGATGACAACTTCTTTATTTTAAAAATAAAGAAGTTTGGACTTCTCTGTCCAAAGAACTTGGACAGAGAAGTCTCTGTCTCTGTCCAAAGTTCTTTGGACAGAGAAGTCGCTGAAGTTCATATCACTTCTATCTACAACTAAGACTTCTGAATTCCTAACTTAATCCAAGGTTTGTTAAAATGTCAAAGCTAAAGTCAAAACGCTAAAACGGGTCCATCTGTTTCCCATTTCCATGCTGGACGGAAGTATCTTCAAGGCTGCGCTGTGATGGATGTGACCATGCTAATGCTTTGTCTATGATAGTTTTAATATAAAAAAATAAATAAAAAAATAAAAAAAACCTTTCCATGTATTAGTTTTTGGAAATGATTGATAGAGCTTAAATTATTATTTTGGTCTTATTCCGTGTATACATAGATGACTCTTAACAAAAGTTTATCACAGCTTGAAAGGTAAAATCTTCAATTCTTCAAAAAATCTTCAAAGATTGCATGAAATGTGCTAAATTGTTATGGAAGTGAGTTATAATGGTTAAAGTATCCACTAAAACAACTAAAACTCATCTTTTTGGAGTTTGGTTAACATTAACTGCTTTACTGCTCTGGTATCTTTTTTGTCATGAAGCACTTCATGATCTCTGTCTTGAAAACTGCTGTATAAATAAAAATTTACTTACTTAAAAAATGCTTAGAATGCAAAACAGGATACACAAAATCTAAAGTAATAAAGCAAGAAAACCAAGATTTATTTGTTTAAAGAAAAGAATACACATCATGTAAATACAAATCTAAAAGCTGGGCCGTTACTAGATAATTATTTAATTATCCTTTATTAACAATTTTAAAAAACAAATATTCAAAAGTAAAAAAAAAAAGCTTTATTAAGGCAATTTTATTTATATAGTGTATTTCATTACACTCAATATGCTTATGTCCTCATGTGGGTTGTGTTAAAGCTGAGGTCCCTTGACGGTGAAGCAGGATCATCTTTAGATTTAAGTCTTGATTTGGAACAGACAGAAGAGCCCCCAGCTCAAGCTCTAAGGCTGCAAACTGGTGGATATGACTTCAACATTTCTCCTATGTAGCTCGGGGCCAGACCCAGATAAGTTATGAAAGTGATCAGCAAAATAAAATTCAAAAATAAATCCCAAAATATACAGTACATAGGAACACTGTAGAGAAGCCAGGACTGGTTATTCTACTCATTCTAACTGCATTCTGAATTGGAGGCAAGAAAGATAATTTTTTCATATTTAGCCCAGAAAAGAGGTAGCAGATGTAGTCTCCAAAGCAAATAAAAGCATGAATGGCTTTTTCTATATGGGAGCATGAAAACGAGCGGTAATAGCGGTAGTAAATATTAATAGTCAAATGAAAATCATGTGAAATATAAAAATGTCATACCGTTGACCATAAGTCCAGTTGTTTAAGGATGTCCTGTGAAACTGCAAGCACAACTTAGTTCATATCTGCAAGCATTAGGCCATTAGGACGGGGAAAAAACTGTTCTGAGATCCCCAAAAAATCTGCAGTTAAAAAAGGACTTTGTTTATTCTCTTCAAAACAATTTGCAATGTAAGTTTAATGAATACACAGAAAGACACTTAAATCTGTGACATGTAAATTGCTTTGTGAGCTCTACGTAGACTGAAAAATTCAGGGAGCTGACAGGGCCTCTGCATAATTTGTTTAGAATCTGAATATGCCTTCAATTCATGTGATGGGCAACTGGTTAAAAAAAAGGAAAGAAAAAAACAAGAGAAAAAACAAGAGACAGACAAGAATTAACCTGATGTTTTGGCCTTCCAATGTCATCTAAAAGCAGGGCTTGAAAGATAGATGAAGAGGAGGTTTGAGACAGGGTGGAGCTGGTTAGAAATTAAACCAGAAGAGATAATGAATAAGAGAAAAGCAAGAAATATATGTAGTCAGAAGGAAAATGTTTGGTGACAGAGCTGTGTGTTTTTCCTAAAATCAATATCACTGACAGTTTGAGTATTTAACAATTTATATGTACAGAATTGTATATCAATATATGTACTTTCTTAAAATCTCAATATTTATTTTTACTTCTACTTGGAAAAGTAAACAGTGACAAACTAAAGTTAACACATCAGACTTTAATGGTGGATTAATGTGGTGTAGGTACTGCAATGTTTTACAACAGCGTCTTGTAAAGCAAAACTGGCTGATGGTTTGTTCATTTGTACACGTTGAAACTCACATCTTTGTTTGTTGCCATTGCTGGTTGGGAGGATGGAGGCGTTACACGCCAGCAGTTTGACAGGCAGAGACTTGACCCGTCGTACGAGGGGCACAGCCACTCTCGGGCGTTTGACTGGCACCACACGTGGAACAGGAGACACTCTGCCACGGTACTCAAACAACCTGCGAAGAGGAAGGTGAGGGGAGACAGAAAGAATGAGAAGGAAGCAGGGGCATCAAAGTAAAGAAGATTGAAAGGAGGGTTGAAAAGGAGGGAAACAAGAGGAAATGTTGAGATAGGAGAATAGAGGTCAAATAAGGAGGCAGTGTTTTGAAAATGACGTAGTGTACCAGCAAAAACTACATTTATCTTTAGCTGAATCTATGAAAAATGCAGAAGATGAAACAGTTTGACAGCATAAAATAGTATTTTTGCATAAAACTTGGGATACCTCGCTACTGTGTGTTGAGTGTCACTGAAAAATTTGAGAAAACTGGACAAGTGGAAGATAAAAAAAGAAGATGGACGCTTTAGATGTTGTATTATCACTTATATTCTTTTGATTTTTTTTTTTAAAGATATTTATTGGTGTATGTGTGTGTGTTGTATCTTTTATTTTTTTGTGTATCCTTTATTTCATGTGCTGAACTTTGGTCAAATTTATTGTTTTAAATGTGCTTTATGAATAAAAATTTGACTTAGAATGTACTGGGAGCCTAAAATCAACTATCTGACTGATAGCTATCTGTACAATGCAGTGGAGGCTCTATCATGGTTTATGGCTTCATTTCACCTAGTGGTGTGGAGAAGCTTGTCAAAATTGATGGAATTACAAATTCAGAAAAGTATGATCATATTTGTATCCACCATCTGGAAAGCATTAGATTGACAAAAACTTCAATTTTTAATATGACAATGATCCCAAATACGCTGCAGTACAGTACAAGTATACCTGGATAGAAAAATACACAACATCTGTCATGGACTGGCCTCCCCAGAGCCTTGACCTCGACAGCCTTACTGAAGCAGTGTGAGATTGGATATATGGATGTGTCTGGAAACTTGCTTAAAAAAAAAAAAAACGAAAAAAAACCTACATTCAAGTAAATAATTTATGCAAAAAAAAAAAACAACTGACAGTAAAACTGAGAATGTCTGGCTTTGTGACTGTGCTGCTCACAGCTATACGTAAAAATCACCCAAACAATACCAAGATTTAATGGCCAACATTTATTAGGTGCCTGGCTTTTTTAGTACTTCCATTGGCAACTGCTCAGCAAAGAATCAAAAACAACTATTAAGGTATTCTATTAGCCTTGTAACTTCTCAGCAGAACTTTTGGGAAAAACATCTGTTGCAAATGGTTTACTTGGATTTTGTGAGGATAAACACTTTGAAAAAATACTTTATTACTATTGTGGAAAAACAATATTTTTGATCTTTCTGTGTGGAACTTCTGGTAGTTTGTTAACCCCTGTGGCTTTAACACAGTGATTTAGTAATGTTTTGAGCCTTTAGTAATTTCAAAGCTTGGCATTTGTGTTTTATTGAGCATGACATCTAAATAAAAGTGGTTTAGAGATTCTAAGGCAAAATAATTTACGCAGGCATCATTTTATCATTTTATGAAAGAGTCCACAGAAAGAGCCAGAGGAAAAATGTCGTTTTTGAAATCCAACATATGAGCCTCATTTTCTTGTGGTACTCCCTGGTGACAGTCTGCTGATGGCTTAAATAAATTTATGAACTTCATGTTTCACAAGTTTAAAAAATATATGCAAAGTTATGTTGGCAAAGTAATACAATTGGGTTACATTACAGTTCAACCAAACAGAAATCTGTAATAAATTAAACCTTTTGAAACATTTTCAATTTTAAATATCAGTTGTTTTTGAACATGTTGCTGCAAATAAAAGAAACATGAGCTCATGCTGTGAAACCGCTGAGGCAATTCAATAACCATCAAATGTCTTTAAACAAATTGGAATAAGCAGAATAAGCTGAGGAGCAGAAATGAATTACGACGGCCCAAACAAGTTGATTCTTAATTATGAATTGTAAAATAGTTTTGAAATAACTTCATTTAGCAATATCTGCCACTGGTTATTTATTTGGCAAAGATTAGCAACAACCAGGCTAAAGTAGGGACAGAATGTCAGTTAAATGGGCGATTGTGGCTCAAGAGTTGGGATTGTAATCGCCTTGTAATCGGAAGGTTGCCGGTTCGAGCCCCAGCTCCGACAGTCTCAGTCCTTGTGTCCTTGGGCAAGATGCTTCACCCGTTGCCTACTGGTGGTGGTCAGAGGGCCCGGTGGCGCCAGTGTCAGGCAGCCTCGCCTCTGTCAGTGCGCCCCAGGGTGGCTGTGGCTACAATGTAGCTTGCCATCACCAGTGTGTGAATGTGTGCGTGAATGGGTGGATGACTGAATGTGTAAAGCGCTTTGGGGTCCTTAGGGACTAGTAAAGCACTATACAAATACAGGCCATTTACTATTTAAAGCCAGTGACTCTTTTATCGCATAAAAAGGTAAACATTTACATATTTTCTATATCTGCTTGAAAGCCATTATCTCTTACTGAGATTTTAAGTTTTGTTGCGCTAGCTAATGGTAAGAAATCCTGTCCAGGTTGAACTTGTTTTGTGGGTTCAGGTGTAGTCCACAACCTTAAGCAGCTTTACAAATTATAATGAGAAAAGGCCAGCCCTCATTAAGGGCATTGATTAGGAGAAACAGATAAATAATCTATTACATACATTTATTTTACTATTTTTAAAAATATATATATATTTGTATTTATTTTACTCCCATCCCAAATAACCTGAGATTAAAAGCAAAAGATGTGACTGCCAGCTCTAATGATCTCTGTAGCTGAATAAAAAGCAGGAACTCAACAGTTTAATTTTTTTTAATGTATTTTCAACACAGGAAACTTTGTGGAGCTGCTCTGATTTAGCATCGCTGAGAAGAATGAATAATTTGAAGAGTAATAAATTTATAAAACTATGCAGATTTCTATAATGCAATCTCAACAACATAATTCCATTCTGCGTAACACACTGATTTACTTTAAATGGTAAGAATGTGGCCATCTCTTCTGTTTGTGGGAGAGCAATGAACTACTACAATTTAACGTCCCAAGTCTGAAAAAGGGTTCCAGGAACCTTGGGTCAGAGTACATATTTGGGCACAGTTAAAAAGTTAACTGCTTAAATCAAAACCTTTATTTCCACCCACGAGAAAACATGTCATGTGTTGGTTATTCAATTCAGGTCATGAAAAATAATGACATTTTTTAGAAACCTTGTGGATTATGGTGATTTAATTCAACCACTCTGGGAACAATGACCTCCATTTGGTTTTACTACATTATGTGCTATCCACCCAAGCCTGCAGTTTGAAACTTTTTGGACAAGCAACATCATTTTTTGGTCTGTTTTCAGTAATACGCCCAAACAAAGTCCATAACCTCTAGATTTACACACTCCTGGAGGTTGTTCAGATATTAGATAAACTGAGATTTTTGCAGATAGCAATAAAACTGTAAAGTCAAAGAGCTGATAATCATCGCACATAATTTGTCCAGATGGCATGGCAATTTCCTCCCCTAACTTAATAAAAACCATGAAATGGTAAATCATATTGTGTAATATGAAAACATAGTACCACCATTAAAGCAAAGCTGTTCTGCTGGGCCACGCAAACCCCAGCAGAAAAAGTCCCTGATCCCCTGATTTACTGTAAAGATCATACTTTAGGAGGTGGATAAACTTTGATCCCAGCTCAGGTGATGTAGGGTCATGAGTTTCAAAATAAATAAGATACAGTAAAAAGAATGGGGAGACAACAGCAGAAGCATTCTCTCTCATAGAGTCCATTTTTGATATAGAAGTAGATCCACTTAACTCAGATTTTTAATTATAGGGTCATCGTATTTTATTTCACATGTGCACAGCCTCAGCCTGAACACTCTTAAGCTATAAAAATACTTATAGCCTGGACTGTTTATAATATTTTTACAGTTAAAAATGTGAGTGAAAAAGTGAGACACATGGGTTGGGTGTAAATCAGTGCTGAGGTCTGTGGCCCAGCTGGTCAGCATGTTTCACCAACTGTTAACAAAATGTGTCTGCCCACTTGAGCTCAGAAAAAAATCTACAACTATGGTTTCGGAGCTGGAGGGACTGAAATGGGTTTGAGAACCCAAATTGTGGCCAAAAGGTGAGTGGGTGCAAACTATTGATTTGTTTTCTTCGCAGGGTGGTTGAACACTGGGAATACGACTGTAAACATCTGGAAGGAATTCTGCGTAGCAGTGCTGTACTTTGGAAAGCTTTTGAAATAAGCCAGTTAAGGTAGCTGATTCAGATACCTGATTAAGAATGGGACATGGATGCCTCCGTGTGGAGGCACATCTTACCCGCCCCTTCCCATGTCTGCCAACACGACAATCCAGTCTGGAGCAAGTGTCACATAAAAGAAGTAATAGATGGAATATTGCACATTACTAATATTAGACAAAAAACCTCACTGATGTAATGCTTTATTTGTAAATAGACAATACAATCAAGTTGTTGTGTGTACAGTGATCCTAAATTTGTAATAGTAAACAAGGCCAGGTTCATGAAGCAATGTTTTTGCCAGTTTGGCCTGGAATAACTTGGCTCACATCAATCCCCATCAAACATTATTTGGAATAAGGCTGTGAGCGTGTTCCCAACTTTTGAAATGATCTTGTAGCTAAATGAAAGCACATTACTGCAGAAAGGTTTCAAAATCTGGTGCTAATCTTTTCCAGAGCAATGAATTATTATAACAGCAAGAAATGTTGTCGTTCAAATGTCGTTTCCACAGAAAATAACACATTTAATTCAAACCTTGAACACTAAAGTGAAAAGAAAATATGAACATATTTAGACCAAATAACTATTATCTACCAAACTGGTTAGTGACAGTTCTAGGTTAGATCTGTGTTCCAATGTCTTTGTGAGCACATACAATATTTACCTCAGCTAGTCTTCCAACAGAAAGGGGGTTAGAGTCATGGTCTCCATGTATCCTTGGCTGACCTAGTTTTAAGGCCACATGTTGTTTTTGTGTCTCTTTCTCCTGTTTTTCCTCTGTCTGCGTGGGCGGAGCTCGAGGTGATCACCTGGGCTCCCACCCTTGGCCCACGAACCTGGTGTAATCAACCACCTGCCACGGATCTGTCTGATTGCATTCTTTGCCCAAGCCACTATTTAAGATGGTGGTTCAGTGGGCTTCTTTGCTGGATTGCTGAGTAACACAATTCCCTGGACGTGGCCCTGCTTCCTGACCTGTTTTCCCTGAAGTCTGGCAGTGTGGTGTGGTGTGGTGTGGTGTGGAGCAGAAACGCGAGTATGAGGACAAAGGAATGGAGTGTGGAGCGCGAGAGTCTGTTTTTTGGACCCATTTCCCTTCCTTCCCTGGAAATCCTTAACCCTTTGCACTGTATATAGTTTCACCTGGTGATTGTGTAAATAAAATTGTGACTTTTCTTTCTAACCCCGCTGGTCTGCACCTCAGTTCATTCCGTCCTTGTGACTGCAAATCAAGCTACTAGAGCTTACAGTTTAGTCTTTCCTATATATAGGAATTGTATCTTTTCATAAAACATATTTACACTCCTAATAATTCAGTGAAAGAATAAGATGGGAGAAAGATGCTTATTTTCTCTACTATCCCTTCTGAGTTAATTTTTATATACTTTTGATATTAAATATTCTCCAAATAGTGTTAGTTGCCCTGCAGGTTAGAACGCTCTCCTTGTAACTCTGTGATTTTGAGTGTGCATATGCCATAACCAGTGTTGGGTGTAACACATTACAAAGCAACATTACTTCAGTTATATTTACGAATACTGTAGCAAACAGTTGTGGTCAAAAGTCATATACTTACTGACATTTCAAACTTGTTCACCCAGTTCTTGTTTTCTAATGTCATTAAAGATGTCTGCTGTACAATCATACCACCTTGGACTACAAACAAAATAACTTCAGAGGTGGCAAAAGTAGAGATACTTAAGTAAAAGAACATTTCTGAAAAAAATTAAAAGCTGAAGTACTCAATCAACTTCTTAACTTAAAGTAATAAATAATAAAAAGTACAGACTCAGAAATGTACTCCAAGTACGAAAATAAAAAGGAGCACTTTAAAGGACAATTTTACCAGCTATTTTTGTCATGTGCTATATTAATTCAGTACACAATAATATGAAATGAATATGAAAGTTATTCCAATCTAAATTCTAATTTTCATGAATGTACTCAGTTTAAATCTGTTATGTAGGACACAGTGAAAAACAATTTAAAAATACCTTAATTTTCTGTTGCCTACATTGTAGAGTTGATTTTGCCTCCACAGTCAAACAGGAAAGTGAGTACAGTCAGGGGTTAAAGTGGGATTCAGCAGGTAGGGGAACACAAAGATTGGTTGTATAATAATAATTTCCATTGACAGTTCCAGTGTACAAGCTTTAATCAGCTGACTCGTGCTGCTTTGAGGTTTACCTTCTTTATAGTTTTACAAATGAATTCAAACCCAATGCTCCACAAGCTGTCTTAGCTGATTTCGATTCTCTAAACTGGAGATGGGGTGAAAGCAGTCAGCCTTTGAGGGGGTGGAAATTTGATATTACTTGACAAATTTGAAACTGTGTGGGTGATTATTAGAAGTGGAAATTGTACGGATAAAGGAATACATGCCAATATATAATGTAGCACCAATTCACAATAACAGCTGTGTTAAGGCAGTTCAAATCACAATGTAAAGATCCCACAACGTTAGATGGAAACTATCTGAAAAGTCCTTGTGAGCATGCACTTGGCAATACTGGCAAAGAAGAGCTCCCTTCTCACAGAAAGTGACCTCCAACAGTCACAGACAGGGCCCTAACCCAGCCATCTGCTGTGACATGACATGCAGCCATAACATAGAAATGCAATGCAAGTATATAAAGGCAAAAGGGGAAGAAATGCTTATTGCATCATGGATCAAGTCCACCAGGAGCCAAAGCCTATAGCAGCATAACTAAGGGATGGCTCAGGGCCAGCTGACCTAACCATAAGCTTTAATAAAAAAAGTAAAGTTTAACGCGGAAGGTGTCTGGTGTCTGGTGTCTGAACCCAAATTATGAACTCCTCCACAGGCTTTCAGGCTTGCCTTTTAAAGAAAGAAAATTATAATAGCTGTAGGCTATACTTTCCATTATGCTTCTAGCAGCTCCAAGAACCACAAGTAAGCATGTACTCTAAGAGCGAATTGCTCTATTGGGATAATCTGACACTAAACAGCAGTGGCGTGCGGTAACTTTTACAGAAAGGCAAACAGATCTTTTTCTGTCACCCAAATAGGGAAAGAAAGGGTTTGCATGGGTTACAGGAAGCATCCCAAGGCAAGAAATTCCCACACTAGCCCACATTTCAGCCATGTGTTCAAACACCCCTGAGAGCAAAATTCTCACTTCACTCTTTGTTTAGAGGTAAGGCAAACTTTAGTGGAATTGTGATGTATAAGAGGATTAATAAACGCAACTGGTCTTCTTTTCTGGGAGACAGAGAAACCTCAATTACCCCCACTTCACTGCATTAGACTTTTGTATTTCAAACCAAAGCTTGACACATTTTGACAGGAGTCAAGAGGCTTTGAGAGAGGCTTTGTTTTTCTCCTGTTAGCATGACCATCTCGAAACACGAATGCTTGGTACCACAAGCTTCAAAAACCTCAACATATAACACCGAATAACCCCCTATTGTTTTAGTGATTTTTTTCCCTCTGGGTAAATGCAAAGACTGTATTCTTTGATTGGATACAGATACTATTTTGACATCTAGTGTCATCTGGATGCATTATCATAGATTCTTCTCACCAAGCAATTTCTGCTTCCTGTTCTGCTCACACATGTAGTTGTTGAAAGTTGAAAGAGGAAAAGCCTCCCTGCTTGCTGAGTTACTAAGATTAGTAAATATGTTTTGTTTGTTTTTTTTGCCTGTCCCATTTGGTTCTTTAGCTGTCAGAATTGTTGTCTGAAGACCAACAAGGATACCCAATGGATTTATTTTGCCAAATGGATCATCATGGCATTGCCGTATTGGTCCATTTGATCGACCTTTGTTTTTATTATTTATTTTCTTTTATTTTCAGTTGTTACAGACAGGACAGACATGAGTGAGGGATAGGAAAGGGAGAAAGAAAGAGGAAGGAAAAGAAAAACAGAAGGGGAGAGGGACAGTGAGAAAGGGGGAAAAAATATCTCCTGGATCACCTGTTGAGAGAGAAAGAATAGAAAACAAGCAAAAAAAACCCCAAAGCAACATACTAAACAACACCATCGCATTAATCTAGCTAAGTGTAAACAGCAGTAAATACTAAATATTGAATGTTGTTGTGCAGCACGCAGGACAGACAGCGCACAATGTGCTTTGAAGTAGCAGCCAAGAAAGGTGTGATTTAAGTCTACGAACAGTGATCCACACAGGTGTGCACACTTGTGTGGATCGTCGCTCTTGTATTCAAATGGTTTCCCCATGTAATGGTCTGAAAGAGGATGTAGAGAGCCATAGCCCTGTCCCCCAGGGCATGAAGCAGGCATGGAGGAGATCCAGGCCCCAGACATCCAGAGGCCCCAGAGTGCAAGAGCCCAAGGAGGACCACCGGAGGGGCATCCGTGCCACCCTCATGGGAAGGGCTGAGGATCCCCAGACGAGGGGTCACCCAGTAGCCACCGGGCAGAAGCTAGAGGGGTTGCACCGGCGTGCCTGCCGGCTCCGCCGGCAGCCAGCTGTGCCAGAGTGAACCGAGCCGCAGGCCCGAGGGCCCCCCGCGCCCCGGAAGAGGCCTGACCGAGCAAAAGGCGCCAGGCCCCACCAAGTAGCCACCGGGAGTGAGCTGGTACATACCTGAGCGCCCAGCCCCGGACACTAAGAACCAACAATGCACCGACCCCTGAGGGCATCAGTCACTGGCAGGGAGTGGGGTGAGGGGAGTTCCCAGAGAGGTGGAGTCTAAGACCCGACCTGACATATAGACACAGACAAACAGGCACACACAGACACAGACATGCATTCCCACCCTCATGCACACATATACAAACACTCAGCATTCACCCAACGTAGGGATACAGATAAATGGACATGTACACACAATCACACTCCCCAAACATACTCTATACCCCGGGTCCAGGTACCCTCGCCTCCAGAGGGGGAAACGGCACCCAGACCCAAGAGATGTTACCCTTCCCTCCAGGGTGGAGGCAAGCAGACCGCCCCAGGCTCCGCAGCAGCAGGGAGGCCAATCGGACAGCCAACATCTCCTCCCAGCCCCCCCCCCCGCCCCGATGGCTAGTACAGAACGGGGGTGTGTTAAGACCCCATACCTCCCTCCTCCCGCTCATGTGTAGTGTTGCTGCGTGTTGCTCTAAAGTGCATTTAAAACAAGGGAGAGCATGGTGCTGCTGCCAGAGAGCAGCAGGTGTTAGCACGGCCCCTCCCGAGAACCCTCAATGTCTACATGGATTTAAAATTGAGAGGTGGGCACCGGCGGCAGAGGTAGGTTTGAATACACAGACCGTCTACTGGACGCCGTTAACGTGCCCACCCTCAAGGCCCTATATATATATATGTGTGTGTGTTATGAGAGTGTAAGTAATGTGGATGTCTAAGTTGTGAGATAAAATTGAGGCACAGGTGGCCAGAAGAGGACGGGGGGGGATGTCTCCCCTGCACCCTGGTGACACACCCGCACCCCAAGGCCCTACCTGTGTGGGTGGGGGTGGTGGAGCGGGAAGAGGGAGGTAGCCGGGGATGGGGAGGAAAAGAAGGGAGGGGAGGATGCCGCTCCCTAGGGCCAGCTCCCCCGCTGACCCCAGTAGGCACCCCCGTCCTCTGGTACCCACCAAGGCAAGGGAGCCCAGGTCCATCCAGACCGGGGCCTACGGCAGCAGCACCGCCAAGCCCCACAGGACCCGGGGCTGCCCACCCTACCCCACCACAGAGGAAACTGTACCCACCCCAACATTCAATCATCTCCCAGACTACACAAGACAACGGACACCCAGGTTAAGTTTATTCTCCACCTCTCCTATGTCTCTCCCCCACCTGCAGAGTGGACTCCTGCAAGGATGGAACAACCTCCCTGTCAGTTGAAGAGCCCCCCAGTTAGGCCGATGCACAAGAGGCCCCTTGCGCCAGGGCTGAGCCCCCGTGCACCCACCCGCCCACAACCTTGGCGACACACCGACGAGGACCGAAGATTAGTAAATATGATTAATATGGTCTGATCTCATATTGTCACAATTATATGTAAATACAGTGTCATTACACGTGAACGGCTGTAATTTTCGTGCCTTTTAATGCAGTTTCGTCATCACTCAGTAAAGTCTGGAAAAAATTATATGAACCCTTCAATTTAGTGATTCGTAGAACAGAACCTAGTTTAGCAGCCACCACTTTCAAAGGACTTTCAAAGGATTTTTCCTGATGCTGTTTGCAGAACCTTGAAAAATGACAAGAAGAAATTTTAGACCATTTCCCTTCCAAAAAAGTTTTTCAATTCATCACTATTTCTGGCATATCCTTTTAAAGCTTTCCTCTCTAGGACATATCTGAAGTCAGATCATCAACTGTGTTAAACTTTGGCCAGCGCAAGATATGAACACTTTTTCTTATTTGAATAATTTTTCTTCTTTTTTTCCTGTGTGCTTTGTTTTTCTTTCTTTCTTTTTCTGTCTTGGTGCATCATAAAACTATCCCAAACGTCAGGTCACAAACAGCTTCACCATCACCACCTTCAGCCATTGTATGGCATGGAAGCCTTGAGGTAGCAAATGAAGTACAACAGCTCCGATGAAGTTTCGTTAATGGTGTGCACTTCATTTTTATTTTTGTCTTGAAGTGTTGTGGAACCTTTAGTCTTTGTAAAACTGATATATCTTTCACTTGTGGTATCCTTCATTTTAAAGCTTAAAAAACACAAAAACAAGAAAGAAGTTGGTTTTTTTTCGCAAATTGTAGAGGTTTCTGCTTCTTTTTTTTTTTTAGCTGTTTCTCACGTCTTTTAGGATTATTTATTGTGCTTTTGATGTGAGTAGGATAATAACAACAGTATTAAGAACAGTTCTTCCTCTAATGTCTTTTGGAAATTGAGATTGGGGATGGTTCACACCAGATCAAATACAGCAGACACATCAAGGGCCATCTCTACAACCCACACTTTAAATTTTATTTCCTTAAATAGAATACCTGCCTCCAAATAACTTTTAAAGAGGTTGTTATCACTTACATTTACTTTTTTCCAGGGTGGACTGAAAGTGATTGTTCAGACTTTTCAATAAAATGAAAAAAGGTTCCAGGTTTTTTTTAGGATTGTGACTTATCCTGCCTATTCATAATTTTATTTTTTTCATAAAACTTTATTTATTCTTTTCAACAAGAAAAAAGCAGCAAAACCAATCAAAATCAAAAAAGTAAAAAAATTATTTTGAAGGCCTTAACACTAATGAAAATCATTTCAGATATACATGACTGGAACAACAATTAGCTTAGAGTTTGAGGAATTCCTGCAGTACAGATGAAGTTATTTTTCTTTTAACCACAACTGCAATGCCTTTGATGATGACTTTCACCTGGTCTTGTCAGAGCAGTAATAGTTACCACACTGTGACATGACTGCAGAGGTCAATTTAAATTGTCTAAATTCAACCAGATGTTTCTCTGATAAGACTTATTGAAAGAAAGGTACAAAAAAAGAAAAAGAAAAAAAAATGCCCTTAAGAAGGAAAATATTGTGTTGAAAGATTCTGTCTGAAATCTTGTAGATCTTACCACTATGATGAAAGATACTGTTAGCCTTCCTGCTGTGTTAGCATTAAATTTGATCAACTGTCAAATTTTGCTGTCATAAATATCAGCTCATAGAATCTTGCTGTTGTAAGGATTTGTGACAGCCTCCACAGTGGGCACCGTAATATAAATCAGTCTCTTCAAAAAAGCTGCAGTTCATCAGTAAGTATAAAAGTACCCACTGTTCCCACTAAATGAGATCCGACCCAGCACATGAAACAGTGAGAAAAGACCTCGTTTAACCCTTATCACAGCATTTGGACTCTGTGATGTGAAGTAAGGCGTGCATTTTTGCATTTTCAGTAGTGGCTCGTCATTAGGAGATGTTCTGGTTCTTTTATATGAAATTCCAACATCAAGACTTTAGCTTTGACTTTTTATTTTAGGGACGAGGAGAACTCTCTGGGATGCAAAAACTGGTATGTAAGACAGATGATGAGCAAACGGTATGGTGAAAAAAGTCCTGAATTTTCGATGTGCTGGCACACGGTGGCACAAAGCCAAGTTCAGGTCATTTCTGCTGAGTATTAGAACTCTGCTTTGACAGTCTCAGCCTGGAGGCCTCCAATAATAAAAATCTGCTGAAAACGTCTGGGTCAAAGCCAGAGACCGAACTATCATCATCAGAAAGATCCTCCACACGTAATTTGTGTTCATTTGAAACAGAAGTTGATGTTTGTCCAGAGTGAAATTGCAGACATGGAAGAGCAAGCGGTCATGAAGGGAATGATCTAAAAATAACAATAGCTAAAAATAGTTGAAAGTAGTGTATAACTGGATAATCTTAATGGGAAAGCTGATTTAAATCAGTTACGTTAAAGTCAAAAACTTTAGATCACACCTTATAGTCCTTAAATTGTTAGGCTTACATACGTGAAATCAAATTTTTAGAAATAATTTATTGAAGCACAATTCTGCAGCAGTATATACATATCAACAGTATTAACAGAAAAAAATATAAAATGTGCAAATATACAATCTGCTGTTAAAAAGTAAATATGTAAATAATAGTGTTATGTATATACAATTTGGGTAATTACACATAGAATTTGGTATTGCAAAGTGTTGGTTTATAGCTGGGGGTGGGACTGTGTTATCGGATAAGTAAAGGGTGGTCGTGGTCTTTGGGAAGAAACTGGGAACTGTAAAATAATGAAATAAGTGATATACTGTAACTTTTTCAAATTTGTGGCATTTTTTATAGATCAAAATATTCAACCCAATATTTTCACCTTTACAAATTTCTTTTATTCTCTCTCTCTCTACATTTTTTCCTCAGTTTTACATTCCGCAACTGGAAACCAATAAAGGGCCTAAAAACCATACTTTCTCTGTTACTGCTGGATAGAGATGTCCATGTGTTACCTAAATGGGTTATCATGATTAACCTGTTGCTGACAGCTGAAAACAGTCCATATGTTACCTGTCATAGAAGTCTTCTCTGTAGTAGTCATAATCAAACTCATAGCCGCTGGGTAGAAAAAGCACAGCACAACATAGAGTCATAGAGTAGTTTTCATTACACGAGCATGAAACCGCATATAAAGCACCATATGACAAAAAAAAAAGGTTTCGGCTTTTCAATGCAGTTTATAGTTAAAAATACAAATGAAAAATAAGAGTGTATAAAATAGTTACAATCTGTGTGGGAAAGAAACCAGAAAACCAGACAAAAGGTACTCAAACCAGAGATAAAACAAGAGACAATAAATCTTCAAACAGACTGCTAGAGGCCATGAATCAGTGCATTTATGACACATATTTTAAAATTACTGTTAGCATCCACAGTCTGTTAGCATGTCTTGAGAAGCAGAGTGAAGTGCAGCAGGTCGAAAAATAAATCTGTTCCTTTTATCACTAAAAATGACCAGCGTCACAGTATCACAGTTGGTAGCTATGAGCCTACACTAGTATTCAGACAATGACAGGTTTAAATGGTAGAGTGACGTAGAACATGACTCTGCACCAATGTAAATATAAAGAAAAGACTATAAAATAAAATCATTCAGAACAGACTTTAATACGGATTTCTTAGTCCTCATTACTTCTTTATAGATAGTGCGGCAGGGCGTGGTCGGTGGATCTTCTGCGGCGAGGCGGACACACCTGAGCACCATTAGTTATCATGCCGCACCTGTATTAAAAGGCTGTGCTGGGTCCTGAGTGTTGTTGTTGTTGGAGTATGTGGCTGTGAGCTGAACAGCTGCAGCCAGTTTGTAAACAAGCAACTGCGAATAAAGTGCTGAAAAGCATGAGGTCTGCTGTGGGTTTATTACAAATTGATAGATAGAAACTTTATTGATCCCACAAGGAAAATTGTTGTTATGCATTGTAGGTGGTTTTGATGCTATACTACAACTTTCCTTGTGTGTGTGTGTGTGTGTGCATTTGTTTATGTAGTAATACCGTTTGTGGTCACATTACTCTCTGCCAGGCTTCCTAATCAATCCCTTGGCCTTAAAAAGAAGCTTTTTAGCAAGTTCCCAAAACACTCAAAGAGCTGCTTAGGAATTTGAGTGACACATTAATCAAATAATCAATAAGTCTGATAAATAGCAGTGTGTACCTGTAGAGAGAAGCTGCTGATCGTTTCAGGCCTTTGGGTCTGGGCTTTGGCTCTCCCGCCATGTTGATATCTGGAATATATATATATATATAAAAAAGAACAAACACTCTGTTAACTACCAAATAAAATTATATTAATCGATCATTAAAAAGTATTGTAGCTAGATCACAAAACAGTAACCCTATCTGTACGGTGTCTTTAACTTAGATCTAAGACAGTTCCTGTGTTATCTTGTAACTTCCACTAGAGGTAGCTGTTGAGCTATTTTACAACAATAACAGTGCCAGCTGTTAGGTCAGTTCCCGCTTACGGTACAGAAGGGGAGGGGGAAAAAACAAGAAAGTAACCCCTCAGCTGTGTTTGTTACTTCGCTCATTCTCTTATGGCAAAAAGGAATATAACAGTACGTCCAACGTACATGCTCTACAATAATTACATGGTTGTAGAAGAAATTAAAAATATATGTAGCTGCTTTGTAGGCCAAATAAAATGAAAGAAAATGAAAAAAAGAAAAACTGTCAGCAAACTTTCTGAATCAGACATCCAGTTAAAGACGTGGAGCGCCTGATTTCAGCTGACTGGGATAAAAGCAGGCTATACCCTGAAGAGGTTGTCTGTCAACCACAGGTCTAACAAAGACAGACTGACAACCAAACAAACCTTGGAAAGCATGTTTTAACCCAGTATCATCTTCCTTTGAGGCAACAACAATAATGTGTAAATCACTTTTCTCCCCTCAAGTCCTGAAATAATTGTTGTGTTCTTCTAATGTTTTGTAAATACTGCAATAGTAATTATGATCAACTAAAGTATGAAAACTTAAGGGATTAAGGATTAATGAAATTTGTGTGTTTTCAGGAGGCAAAATGATTTGAATGAATTGGGGGGAAAATAGTAGAGAAACTAAGAACAATGCGTCCTCACTGTAAGATTATTAAAGACAGTTTGTTGAGACGGTTTTCTTTTTTTTTGGTTCAAATTTGTGTTGTTAATTACACAGTGAAAGGAAAACAAAGGATCTGTCATTATGAATGATGAAAATGTCATGAGCTGATTTCTACGTTGTGGTCTTAAATTTAACAGACTATTAGAGCTCATTTGCTTTATTTCCACCCAGCATGGGTAGATGGTTAATGGCTAGTCTGCTAACAGAGGGGGAAAAACAGAACTTGCACTGACGAATCACCATCCATCCATTTCTAAATCACTTCATGGTTCAAGGTCACCAGAGCAGCAGAGTCAATTCCAGCATGCAGTGGGTCAGGGAGCACCACAGCTCACCAGTCTATCACAGAACAGCATTTACTTTCCAGTTCACCTAACCTGCATGACTTTGGATTGTAAGAGTAAACCAGAGCATCTCTACGAAAGCCATACAAAACTGGAGGAAACAAACTCCATACAGACGAAAAGGCTTCAGCAGATTTGTATCAGACTGGAACCCAGAACTCAGAATCAAGCGCTGATACTGCAGCCTCTCACAAATCAGTGAGATATTTCCAAGCAAAAATTACTGGCAACTTGGGAAAATACCTCTTCAGGTTTGATGTGCAGTGTTCACGTGCTTTTTCACTCTCCAAAGTATCTTTAGATTGTAAAGTTTACTGAAGTAAAAATACAGACAAATGCAGTAAAGCAGTAAAATGCACCCAAATATAAAATAAATTAAAAGTTGCTGAAAACCTGCTAGTTTAAAATTGCTGTTGCGTAAGTTAAATTAGTAATAAATCAATAATATTGTGATCTCAGTTCTGCAAAACTACTAGCACTAGTTTGTGATCGTATTTGACTACAAGGAGAGGATACATAGCACGTTGCTAAAATCAGAAATATTAAATAAAGAATCAGATAAAACAATATGTAATAATATTGTCGTTTTAATAACATTATTGTAATGTAGTGTGAGTTTAGGCAGAAACAAAATGTTACATGGAGAGCTGTTTGGGCTGGTTACAGAGGAAGCAACCGGAAATGCTGGTGACACGAGCATTTTAGGAGAGCAAACCATCTTAGCTCATACTGGCCGTTCTGTTCATCTGCTTTAGTATGACTGTTAATCAACAAACTGCTAATGAGCCAGTGCCTGTGAGCTACTTAAAAAAAGCAGCTGATGCTAGTCATCCAATACCAGCCCCCCTTAAATCCTCCTCTGCTTGAATATAAGGTGATGCTCCTGTCTTGTTAAATTTTATGTAGTGCAGGCAGCACTTGAAGCATAAAGACATCACCACAAGTTGAAAAGTATATAAAAGGATTTGAAGTTGACGGATAAGCAAATTGCATTTGGATACTGTGGTTGAGCTATGTTTGGCTGTACTGCACATTTGAGTTTTCTGCTATGTTAAATACTACGAAGGCAGATGTAACATTTCTGAACTTACATGAGGTCTTATCGCCTAAAAACAACCTGTACATTTTACAGTGATGGAAGATGAAGAAAGATGAAGAAAAAGCATCCACTGAGGATAATAACAGGATGGAGCGAGGATGAGGACGGAAAGTGAGTTTTCAGCAACCAGAGGCTACAGATTCAAGCCTTTTAACTTCACCGTGAAGGAGAGTGTGCACGTGCCTGTGTGTGTGTGTGAGTGTGTGTGTGAGTTTGAGGCAGTGATCCAGAACTGTGACTCCAGCCAGGTGTGAAAATGGTTGGAGTCCATTGGTTTGCAGGAAACACACAAACACACATACCCTCCCCTCTATGACCTAGTGAAAAACTGTGCAAGCACGCACCCACGCACGCACACACAGTCCACCTGCTGCTCCATATGCCTCACTGACTTTACCTGTAGGTCCTGCTATTTAAAGAGGAAGTCTGTAAGGGAAACACAAGCACACACACACACACACACACACACACACACACACACAATGTCCCTTTGAGGAGCAAGTCATTTCAGTCTGTAAAAACACCTCATCTGTCAGCTGATCAGCGCATTAAAATTAGTAGTTTATTAGAATAGTGGTTTATGAATCAATACTACTCTCAGCTGATATGATAACCTTGGGTGGAGCACTAACTTTGTCTTTTTATCTAAAGCAAAAGGTCAAAATATGTGTTTGATGACAAAACATGCTGGGTTTTTTCTTATGTTTTACAGTGTTTACAGAAGTTTGAGGACAACACTGAGGCAAATACCTTGTACAGTACTCTTTGTGCCTTAGGTGAGTATTAAAGCAGCTTACTGATTCCTCCCTTGCTCGCTGGACTAGATTGAGAAGAGCCTGGTGACACCAGATTTTATGAAAACACTTTCGGACGACATCATTATACATAAATTCTTGTAATAATAATATGTGGTTATGCCTGCATATGTGAAGTAATCCATGCTGATTATTTTTATAGAGTTTATTTATTATAATTTGTTTTTAATTCTCACAAACTAACTAATACTGTGCAGTTAAAGTTAGCTATAAGCAAAGTTATGGCAGCTACATATATCAGCTAAATTCTATATTCTGCTTATTGATTTAACATTTAAATTGTTGGAAACAAACAGGATGAGTGCAATATACTTCATGTATATGTATATTCGTATGTTCCCCATGAATTTAAAAACTAATGGTTTTGATAACTGACAAACATGTTGCACGTGTGTTAGAATGTACAAAAGCAAACCTCATGGGGCATTTTTAATTGCTGCATAACTGATTTTGTGATGTTACTGACCATGATTCAGGAATATTGTCATATTTGGAAAATATTTGGGAATTCATATGATTTAGGAATTCGAGGACTACAGCTTTTTTTGTAGACCTCAGGCTGCCCAAGTCTCCTGAAACCCATTCTAGTGAGTGGTCGTATTACAGGTGAACTGTTAATTTTACTGTGTCTGAAAATTGCATGATTCTTCTTATGATGATTTTCTTTTTTCTGCTGTATTGCACATTTTTTTGCTTTTTTATGACTATTTTTTCAAGCAGTCTGTTAGCAGAGTTTGTCTTTTGACAGTTTCAACATAAACTGTCTTCATGTCATTGGATGTATTGTTTGAGTCTTCTGTTAAAAAGGAAACTGAATCCCTAAGTTAGTGGCCATGCTAAAAAAGTGCCTCAGAGAGTGGAAAACAGGATAAGAGAATGAAAAGATATTTGGTACAGAAAAAGAAGATGGCTTTTATATGATTTTTACAGCAACACACGCATACCTACACAAAAGCTGCAGAGGTGCAGAGAGCATCACTTAGAGGCCCCTTAGCTGTCACAGCTTTATCCTCCATTACACATAAACACACACACACACACACACACACACACACACACACACACACAAAGAAGGAGAGTGGAAGAGAGAGAGAGAGTTTTGTTAGTGAAAGAGCAGTTAACCTTTCAAACCACTATAAGAACACTAAGATATACACACACACACACATACACACACACACACACACACACACAGAAATGCTTCTTTCAGTTGCACTCATTCACGTACATTCTCGTTCTCGCACACGCCGCACTGAGAGAAGCTATTAAAGAAATGTGCTTGAAGCCCTGCAGTGACTGAGCATAAACCAGTCGAGTTCTTCACACCAGCTCACTGACAGTTCGTCTCTTCCTGCTTCGCCGGGGGACCAGGCAGGGGGAGAAAATCACTCCAGCAGCTTAAAGGCACACTCCGCTTAACTGTTTTTGCTCCTCTGATATGTTTTTTCCTCCGCAATAGCAAAAAATAAATAAATAAATAAAATAAAAAAATATGAGAGAGAGAGACAGACAGACTAAAGAGGAAATTGAATGCAATGATGCTTAAGGGTTGTCACAGGTTAGAGAGTTTTGTTGTAGTCAGAGATGCTGGATGTTAGTTTTATTATAACAAAACTGTAGATTCTGAAGACATTAATCTAACAATCCTTTTGTGGGTTACAAGCTTCAGCTGAATATCTAATCCAATAGACCAACAGTGTCGTTTCACAATGTGGAAGTCCTAAAAGTCTCAAGTTTTATTCATCTTTTTTTATTAAGTAAAAGTATAATTCACATACTGTTTCACATCAACTTACCGAGTGTTTGTCCTGCCAGCACCCTGCCGTTCTCCCCAATCACAGCTCCCCTGGCATGCCTCTCACTGGCGTACTGGACAAAGGCATAGCCCTTGTGCACAGAACAGCCGAGCACACGGCCATACTTGGAAAAGATGCTCTCAACATCAGACTTCTTGACCACCGCTGTATTCAGGTTGCCAATAAACACCCGTGAATTGATGGACTTTGGGTCTGTCTTGTTGGTCACATTACTGGTCTGTACCTTCAGTGACATCCTGGAGAGAATGGCGATGGAGGTAAGTGCCAAATGGATGGATTGGAAGGCAGCAATGTAGACAGACAAGTATCTGGAGAGAGAGAAGATACATTTTCAGTTTCAGTGACAGATAATAGAGGACAGCTGCAGGAGTCTCACTGACAGACATTTAAGAATTATTCTCATAACTGAGCAAAGAGGTAAATGCTGATTTCTTTACCAAAATTCTTCCCTTTCAACACACTAAATTCAGGGTAGACTGATGTCCCATCAAAAACACAGACAACAGCTGTTTATTTTCTGAATTCTTCCCAAGTTTTTTCCCTCTCCTCCCACTTCTTTTCTGCTTCATTAGTCATAAAAATTGGGCCTTTAATTTGAGACTGAAAGCAAATTAGTTTTCTTTGTTGAATAAACAGGCACTCGATCATTATTCATACAGATTTAAAGACATTGGTGCACATGATGTGACTCATTACAAGGATTTGAAAGGTTATTTTCTAAAATTCAAAGTTCTTTTTTGCAAAAATTCATCTATATGTATAAACATTTCTTCTTTGATGAAGCTTGTTTTTATTTCGGGATCAGATGATCCTAAACCATTTGTTAGTTATGCTTCTTTAGGCTCAAACCACTTTCTATAATCCACTCAGTCTTCTTCTTCTTCTTCTTCTTCTATAGATTAATTAATTAAAGAGAATAAATACAACAAATACTGAAAGAACAGCCGATCAGCAATAACTGCAGTAACTAAGCTCTTCTCATTCCTCTAATAAAGTCTTTCACAAAACCGAGACTAAAATTGTATTTACTTATAATTATATGTGTACTAATTACTAACCACTTCCATAAGTGAAAAGGAAAGAACAGCTACAGTCTAATCTGAATATCTAGAAAAACAATGATAACAAGCAACAATGTTGATCTGATCCAATAAGTTATGGTGGCCCAAAATGCAGCTGTTTTATCACGAGACAACCAAAATCGATGACAGAGCAGAATTTGAAAACTAATATAACAAGCATCACGTAGCAATCGCCACCCTCTCCACAAAGTGATCTCCTCCTTTTATCTGTGTTAATAACAGCTGGATAAATGAGTAAAATCAAAGATGGGAAAAAATCATAAATAAGGAAAGTAAAAAACATTTAAAACATAAAAGAAGATTAAAAGGGTCAAAGAAAAAACACTATCAATCAGTAACAGAAGAAGAACGAGGAAAAACAAACAGTGGACAGTGAAGCATCAAAACAAAGAAGGGGAGAGAAGAGAAATGCTGATGGCAAAAATAAAAGTACCAGCAGCTCCCAGTGTTATCCCTTAGCCTCCTAACGCACCTGTGTTTTGAAAATCCTAGTGGATTTTCAGAAAAGCTGATCTTGAGGCAAAGGCCATGGGATTTGAACTAGATGCAGCTGAGGTATCAAATTAAATTCTTTTTTTCAATTTATTGAGTTCACAGGATTTTCAGGAAATTTGACTTCTGACCTTAAACTTGGGTTCAAGGCCACAGGGATTCACCTATGGTATCTGTTTGAAAGTCTTATGTCACCTTGTTCTCGACTTATCACATTTACAAACTTGGGGGTGCATGCCCCCCGCCCGTCCAAATACTGCACATGCACGGAAGGATGTGAAACCAAACAAACTTAATCAAAAGTTTAGGGACACTTTAATATTTCTTTAGAGTCAAAGTACTGATACTTCTACTGTCCTCCACACCCAAGATTGCTTTGCAAACAGGAACTGCTGATATTTGATTCATACCAGTTAAAAGTTTCCAAAACCAGTGTTAGAGTTTAAGCCCTAAACAAAGCCCTAAGTGAGGAGATCTCAGGTAACTTATCCACCATTGAAGAACTTTTAACTACTTCTATCACAAACCGCTGTAAAGCTCCAGGAGATCATTGCTCACTTGAAATTTGATTCATCAGGGCTTCATTGTACTTGACATTCAGATATAAACTTGGCATTTACAAAAAGCCAAGGGAATCATGCAAATGAGTGAGTGATTTATGTAAACTACTGATAGCAGAGTAGTGGGAGTGAAAACTGACAGATGAGTCAGCAGACAGGAGATGGAAAAATGTAACTTGTTGTTCTGTCAACAATGACATGAAACAGAAGAACTTTGGTACACAGAAAACAGCGCTAAGTATAATAGACAAAGGAGCTCAAAGAATTCTGTGGGGGCTGGAAATCGTGCAAAACACCGAAACAATACAAATATTCAAAGCTTTGTCAGACTCATCAATTATCAAGGTTAGAAAAAACTGCTCAGATCCTGATTTTAAAACTTTTGAGTTATCTTAGACCTTCTGTATGGACACTGGAACACTGGTTAGAACAATGACCCCTCACCCACTGCATATTGTATAATACACAAAGAGGCACAAGTGATAAAAAAAGGTAATTCTGATAAATATGTATCTTTCCTCTCTATCAATAGAAATATCCAGCAATGAGTTAGAGTTCTAGGAAGCAAGATTTTTTTTATGATTCAGCACTGTTGAGTGTGAGTTTTAGTTTCAGACCTGCAACTCGAGAAAAGTTAAAAGGTTAAAAAGTCAAGTAAAACCAACTTCCTTTGTGTACATGTGCGCGTGTGTGTGCATTGATGATCTCTCGTCCTTTCTCCACTGACCTTCCCAGTGACAGAGCTGTCTTAAAACTGATTGGTGAAACGCTAATAAATCAAATTGAGCTTGGCCTTGAGGACCTGTGTGTGTTTATGGCAGTGTGTGCATGTGTGTGTGTATGTGTGTTTGTTTGTCTTAGAGGTCCACAATTAGTGGACAACAGAATAGTGTTGATCCAGCACATCCAGTGTGTTTATGTGTATGGGTGTGTGTGGGGGGTGGTAAATGCATTAAGGAGAATGAATGACGACTTTGGTAAATGTAAACAGGTTTTGACCTGTTTTGAATTGCGCATACATAACAAGGTTAAGGTCCTAACAATATAAAGCACCTAGAGGCAACTGTTGTTGTCAATTGATGCGATATAAATAAAGCCAAATTGCACTGAACTGAATTGAAGTGAAGGTTGGGATTTTATTTATTTATTTTGTTTGCCATTAATATAGCATTACTGCACTCTACTGCAGGAACTTATAAACATCCCACAGATGTAAATTATTACAAAAAAATTTAGGCACTAGAAATATGTTTATAGTCCTATCCATCCCACAATACCATTAGCAAGGCATTTAACTGGTAATAAGGTCATACCACAGCATGAAAGCATACAAACAACATAATTATAGTCACACAGCATATTTTCAGCAAAAGGAAGATGAAAAACCCTCTAAAAAATAATTGATTGACAGTGTATGTAGATACTGATATAGCCTAAAATTCCTGAAATAGCTTTCTGGTACATAACAAGTGTTCCTGTGCTGGTACACATCTTATTAGCATAAAAGGTTATACAAAAAGTACACAATGCACTATGAAGAGGCTCTCACTGCACTTGGATGAGGGTCATAGGATCAACATTATCAAACATTAAACAACAAAATGCAAACACATTATAAGTCTCTGCTTGTCCTCAAGTTCATTAAGCAAATTAGCATCCTCTGTTTGAGTTTTTTGGATCAATGACACGTGCATCCAATGAATCTGAGAACTGACTCTAATTTTAATATCAATAATAGCTTTTAAGCTAAAATGAGCTTCAAGGCATAGTTGTTATTTTTTTTAAACAGTTTGGATCACAACCTTAATTATTGCAGTGATTCTGAAAACAAAGTTCTTTTAAGATCACGTCTGAAGATAACATGTCAGGGATGCATCTTTGCCCCTCAGCCGTAAAAGTCAGTCGACCTCAAGGTCAAAGCAAGTTTTCTGAAAATCTTGTGACCAGAGCAATCAACTTCAAAGCTCAGCACATCTGTGTTGAGCTAAGTTGTATAACATTTTTAATGGCAGAGGCGCAGTATTATGAACTGTAATAAAAATAAGAGAAATATTTGAATACAGATTTAGATTCTCAAAAATGAATATTTTACATTTTTTAAGGATGTCACAGTGTTGCCAGTTCCTGTGCCTCTGCAAACTAAAGTCTTCAAAAGAGCGTCATACTTGCTATCAAAAAGACAAATAAACCTTAGACCAAAATAATACAAGTGTTTCAATGATGTGTCAATGATGTCAATGACGTTTTAGCACACACATACACATACTGCACATCCATTTAAAAATATATGTACAAAAAAAGCAATGTGTTAATTTGAATTTTTATTTGTCATTAATATTTGGAATTTTTACTCTTTTCATCTTGTAGAAATAAGACATTATTTCCCTGAAAACTCATGTCAAGGTTTGACCTCGTGCCCAAAACCTCAAGAAAAAACAAGCATCCAGGTAGGTGCTCTAAAGCAAACGACACAGACTCTGCAAGATTAAGCTGACCTTGTGCCAAGTCCAGTGCAGATCAATGAAGTCAAATCACCCCACAGTAATATGAAATGGACTTACTCCCTGCTCTGTGTGTGCAGGATTAACATGCAGATAAGCTCCCTAGGTTCAACGATGCGCATTCATTAAAATGTCCACCTTCTGAGTCTTGCAAGAGAAAAGCCCAGCTTTACACTAAAATTAGCTTTATTTCCTGAGTGTTTAATTATACCAAAGTTGGACATGTGCACGCACATAACTGTAAAAAAATTTAAAAAATAAAAATCACACAGGATGTTTCTCTCAGTGATCCCATGTGTGCAGGATTAGCAATTAAAGCTAACACCATACGGTAATTGGCTGTGATTATAATGATGGAACAAATGCAATCTCCAGGCACTGTTGGAAATATCATAATTAGGATTTTAGCGTGCGTGCGCACACACACACACACACACAATTTGCATGCATCAAAATCTTGATGCTGATATCAATTATTATTTTTTTACCATTAAGCATATTTCTGACACAACTGGAAATTTATGGGAATGGATGAGAAAAAAAATCAACTGCAAATAAAACATAACAAGGCAAATGTCTGAGACAAGCTGACAAGTTAAATACTGTTGAAAGATTAGGTTTTTAAGGCAGTCACCCTTGGGCCTCAGTGATACACAGTATGATCCATGGTGTGATTTTATATATTTCTCCACGGCCATCCTACATTATGTAAATTCCTGTTTGCTGATCTTGGCTTCGTTCAGTGTACCCATGTTTAATTCATGTTACTTTTGTAGATACAGTGCTGTGAAAAAGTATTTTCCCCATACTGATTTCCTTTTTTTTGCATATTTATCACATTTACACTTACATCAAACAAATTTGAATATTAGATAAAGTATACACAAAATGTACTTTTTAAATAAGGATTTAATTTTTTAATAAGCCCTATGTGAAAAAGCCCATAGAATAAATTCTAATAACTACTTGTGCCACCCAGTAAGAACTGCACTCAAGTATTTATTTGATAATTGACTCTTTCATACTGCTGGGGAGGGATTTTGGTCCAGTCCTCTTTGGATCCATGTATTCTCTTCTGCTTATCCTTATCGGGGTCACAAGAGGGCTGATATCTATCCCAGCTACCCCGAGACATGGAGTCCACTCTGGACAGGTCATCAGCCTGACACATGTCTAACACAGAGAGACATTTGCACTTACATTCACACCTATGGGTAATTTAGAATCACTGATTAACTTAACCCCATTAACTGCATGTCTATGGACTGTGGGAGGAAGCCAGAGAGCCCACGCAAACACCGGGAGAACATCCAAACAGAAAAGCCCCGGCCTGGTGGTGGAGTCAAACTTAGGACCTTCTTGCTGTGAGGCAAATGTGACACGAGCTTAGTAAAAAATGTTCTTTTTGTTCTGCAGTTGTTTTTTTTACCTTGGAATCCTCCCATGGATGCCAGTCTCTTTCTTGTTGTTGAATCATAAAAACTGACTTTAACTTTTGACGAATGAGGCCTACACTTCTTTAGATGCAATTTTAAAATCAATCTAAATGATCACCAGTTCATTATGTTGTGTTTCAAAATCCTTGCCTTACAAATATTGATCATGTGAAGCGCCCGAAAAAGGGAAGAGATGTGCTTTCAGGAAGATCTGTCAGAGAAGTGTGTTTGAATTGAAAGAAATTGTGACTCGGAAGGGAGACCACAATGTGAATTATATCATAAAAAGTTGAATTTCAGTCTGGAAGATGACGGGTGATTCTGCCCCCAGTGAGGAAAGGTCATTTCACCACCAGGGGAGGCAGCAGGGAGAAACACTTCATAATGATAAATAGATGAGACAGCAGCACATTTGGGATTAGAGTTACTTCGACAAACTGTGCTCACAACCCAAGGTGGTAATGCTGTGATAGAAAGAATCACTATGGGCTTACAGTCAATACTCTCACAGTCAGTCCCATGGCTCAAGCTCAGATACGTTCACAAACATTATTGACCTTTAAAACTATAAAGATGGCTTCTGCATCTCCAGAGCTTTGCATTATAGAGAAAACAGGTCTCTCTTTCTCTATAAAAGAGAGAGACTTGTCACGATGGTTATGAAAAAAAAAGTACTGAAAAACAAGCAAAAAGGATTGTTATTTCCTTATTTAGCAACTTCTATTTGGTGATATAGCTTTGTCCAAACAGTTCCCAAGAGATCACTTTACACCTTTCCAAGTAAATTTCAAGAATAGAAGAAGAGAGCCTGAGGCATTGAGGCCCCCATACAGTAGAATAAGACATCATAATGACAGACATGACATGATTCAGATATAGCATAAAAAAGAGGAGGTTGCAAAGGGGCTTTTGGGTTTGAAGCAACTATGGGCAGTTTAAAGCAGTTTGCAGAGCGGCCCTCGAGAAGATCTGCCAATCAGTTGTTTGGAAGAACATCAGTTTAGCCATCAGCTCATCTGGGCTTTGGAGTTGCCAGGCTTGCAGATTAGCTTAGCTCTCCTCCTTTTAAAGGATACATTTAACAAAAGATTATATGAGTACAAATATGTATAGAATAATGTATACAGAAAACGAATCGTGTACGACTTTTGCGTTGCAAGAAGTTGCAATTACCATCAAACTCTTGATGATGCCACTGGCTGATACAGTAGGAGGTACTAAACCTAAGACTGTTACAATTTTGTCTCAGTTATCAAACTAATATTAACCTTAAAACCTAAGAGTAAATCACAGATAGCAGCATAAAACAGAAGAAAGGGAAGAAATAGGATAATGAAATCAGTGAGAATAAGTATTAATTCAATTCAATTCAATTCAATTTTATTTATATAGCGCCAAATCACAACAAATGTCGCCTCAAGGCGCTTCATAGATACAGAGAAAAGCCCAACAATCATATGACCCCCTATGAGCAAGCACTTTGGCGACAGTGGGAAGGAAAAACTCCCTTTTAACAGAAAGAAACCTCCGGCAGAACCCGGCTCAGGGAGGGGTGGCCATCTGCTGCGACCGGTTGGGGTGAGAGAATTGCACAGGAAGTGATAGATTATTTGACCAAAGTGTAATCTGTTTTTGACAACCATGCACAACAATACTGCAAGTAACTTAAATACAATTCACATTGCCCATTTCAGTATCGCTCCTGCTCTCATCTGTCTTCAGTAGTTACCCATCCGTGTAATGACTCCAGGATATAATGCTATAATGCCATACTGTAGGGAAAGGCCCTCGGGCAGAGTTTAAGATAAAGGGTGACCAGCATATTTGCAGTTAATGCCTCACAGCTGTTGAGCTCATTTCTGGGTAACCGAAGATTGCAAACTCAAGACATTTAAATCACCTCTAATCACATTAGTCCTATTTTTTTTAAGTTTCTGTTTAGTAGCTAACCACCTATACAGTTGGTGGGTGTAAGATTGCACACATGAGTCTGCTGCATGAGCTGCTTATGTCGGTATGACAGATTCTATGCTAATTTCTGAGACAGTAGTTAAACATATATACAGTGCATCCCACCAAGCAGCATGGTACAGATTTAGACAGTTAATGATTATCAAACAGCAGTGGGAAGACTTGAGGTGGAGCTGTATTCAACTCATTGGGTATGTATGAAAGAAGGAGCTGAACTTTTTGAACTGCCAAGGACAGTGTCTTAACCCTTTTTAGTGAATACAGCTAATTTGTGCATTTGTTGCTCTGTGCGTGTGAGTGTGTGAGAGAAAGAGGAAGAGAGAAAGGGAAAGGAAACATGGGTGTTTGTCAGAGATAACAAGACAAAACTGGACTAATGTGGTAAAATGAAGAATCCCCCTACACACACACACACACACACACACACACACACACACAGGGTGATACACTGTCATGGTGTGTATGAGATGTGCCCATTAAATAACAGGAAAAGGTTTATTTAAGTCGAACCAGTGTTTGGCTCATTATTTATTAGCCACAACCCATGTTGAATATGTTGAACATTTGACCTTCAAGCAGAGGCTGGCAATTATTTTCTTACCTTGCGCTCTCTTGGACGCATATATTTTTGGACTTGAATGGATGATGTGTTCCACAGGTATAAGGAATATTTCCATCACTCTCTCCCTCTCGTTCTCTCTCTAGCATATATACATATATCACACACACACACACACACACACAAATATAAACAAGAGTATTTGTGATGCATATACAGAACCACGCGTTAAACTTTGACACAAAAAACAACCTTGGTAGCTAGTTAAAATTCCTTCATTGGAGATGTTTCTTTCCCTACCCAGTCCATTCTTAAAGCCCAAGACCTTATGACACAAGTACCCATGCAGCCCCAAATGTACACAGAATTGTTGCTTGAGGTAACAGCTGTGGCTGGATGTGAGGATAAACTCAGATCCTTGAAAGGCACAGAGACATAAAGGCACAGGGTTTTTGGCTTGATGTATAACTGAAGAGTCAAGCTGCACCCCCGAGCGAGGCTAGAGGCTGGGCTAAAACACACACTTGCACATACACACCAGTTCACACTTCACACATAAATCTGCATGGAATTAAGACTGGAAATTCACAAACAATCATAAAAATTACATGTCAAGAGCCTAACTCAAAGAAATGCAAATAGCTTATTAAAAATGACAATAAAACAAAAACTCACATCTTTGTACTTGATACATGTTTAATCTGACCTGGTTTATTTTGAACTTGGCCATTACAGCTAAATGCCTAGCCCTAGCTTACCTTAACCTAATTTGACCCAAGTGTAATTTTAACCCTAAAAACAGCCTTTACAAGTCTTTTTGAAGGAAGAACTGGCCAAACGTCACACACACACACACACACACACACACACACGGTTAAAATGTAACATCTCTCTTCATAGATAGCTCACGTTCTAATTTGGAATCACCATGGAGTCTTAAATGAAAACAAAGTTAAATTCTCATAACTTTTTACCAAATGCTGTAAGTTAAGCTCAAGTTTTCAGTTTGAGAAGTGAAGGATAAAAACAACACTTTTTATTTAAGCTAATGCCATCCATCTCCACCTCTACCCTTTTGCCTTTTTCTTGGTCTCTTTCTTTAGCCCTGTTTGTTTGTCATTCCTTCTCCTAACGTCACCTTTTCCCCATTGTTTTACCAACAGATCAGCACAGAGCCATGTGACTGAGGCCACTTCAAGTCCCAGCAGCCTACAAGCTGCATTCATGTATAATCACTGAGATTTGGTGAACTGTGCAGAGAAATGTGGCTTTTGAGTCCAGAGCAAGAAAGGAAAACAGGGAGAGCCCATTTATCTGTTACTATAGAAACAGTATCTCGTTAGACTATAACCTAAGGATGATAAATATACTATGAATATGAAGTCCATTCAAGATTCATTACACTTCACTGCAGTCAGAATCTTAAACGTTTACAGCAGTCATCCAAAAACCACATACAAGTCGAGTTGATCACAACAACCCATTTCTGGCCTCTGACTCTTCCAGTGAGGGTATAGTGAAGTTCATATCACAAACCATTTTGTTGAAGTTAGAGAAAGAATGCAGCCGCCCACCTGATGCTTTTCTTCAAAACTTTTCGTGGTGCAATAAAAGTGCCACTGTTGCCTTTTCTACTCTTACTGGAAGAAGACAGTATCTACCCACTGCTTGTCAAACATTGTCAGGAAAAGTGAACATAAAAAAAAAAAATATATAGTACACAATTAAAGAATTGAATGCAATGCATGAATTAATGTTTGAAAGCATGTATAGCAGAGGTGGACAACTGCAGGCTTCAAGGGCCGGTGTCCTGCAGGTTTTAGCTAGCACCCTGGGTTAACACACCTGAATCAAATGATTAGTTCATTACCAGGTGTCTGGAGAACTTCAAGACATGTTGAGGAGGTAATTTAGCCATTTAAATCACATGTGTTGGATCAAGGACTCATCTAAGCCCTACAGGGCACCGGTCCTTGAGCCCTGGAGTTGCCCACCCCTGTTGTATAGCATAAATTGGGGGTATTGGGTGAGGTTTAGTGAATGGATGCATATAGCATTTGGCTGTGCTACACATTTCTTTAAAGGCAAGTTAAAGGAATTATATGCTGATGAGTTGAAGAAGGCTACTTTAGCTTGCAAAGAAAAGCGTCTGGACTTCTTTAACCCTTTAAGACCTACCATAGAACCAAGTCCGCCAGAGCTTATATTATATTTTTACATGCTGTAGAGCCATTTTTGGGAGCATTTCAAGTTGCTATACATCAATACAACCATTACAGCCTAAATTCTAATAATATGTATGCATTAAGTGCATAGTAATTACATAAATTGCAAAAAAGTGCAATAAACTACAAAAGCATTGAAAATCGTTTTTGTTTTTTTAACATATATTTCTAGTTAGAGAAATTTGAGAGGCTTATCCCTCAAAGCTGTAAATACAAAAAAGTTGCACAAAATAGTTTCCCACCACAGGAAATTTATTTTGAGTGTCTTCATAGTTTTATTTTTGAAATACACCAATTTTTATATAGTGCAGGAAAAACGAAAATAAATATTATAATGCAAATTTGTATAAAAGCAGCATATGCATCAAAATAAACTATTTCCAGCAGTGCAATATGAGTCCTAAGCATCCCAGAAACGACACAGAAAGTCATAAAGTCAAAGATAACTTTTAAAAACACCAGTATAGGCTCATGAGGCCTTGATGGTAAAAAACTACATTTCCGCAAAAATAACGTCACTTCCGGTTTCGGGCAGGTCATGGGATAGTTCGCGCTGACGTCTATTCCAATGTAGGAAGTGTTATGAACAGCTGATCGGATCGGCAAAGCGTTTTTCTGGAATATTATGTTTTTGTTGCTGCAAGCGCTTTTTATGCAGTTTTTGGAAAGCTATATGTGGAAGGAAACCGTGATTTAGGACAAGCTGATGGCATAAGATGTAAGTACAACTCCTCCGGTTTCTATGCAAAAAAAATTATTGCGCTAGCTTACGTGGTTGCAGAGCTACCGGGATTTAAATGTAGTTGCGCAAAACGGAGCGTGCCCGCTCTGACCGGTTTTAAAGGGTTAAGTTACTTTGTGAAACCTGGCCCCACAATGAACTCACCCAAAACTCTGGCTGATTGGGACCCACACCTTGGCTCAGTCGATTAGAGGATCATCAGGGGGTCCTTTTGTCCCTCTGTGGGGGGATACTCCCACTAGGTTTATATCTGGGACTCTCCACCATTTGACCTTAGAACTGAAGAAGCTTCTCAGATGAGAGGTGAAACGTCTTCAAGTAACTTAAAGAAGTCCAGACGCTTTTCTTTGCAAGCTCCTTTGACTACGATGACCTGGATGACTGAGAACCTTCACAGACATGGCTACTTTAGGTTTGTTAATTGGCCACCCAGCTAGTTTAATATAATAAATATGTCATACAAATTATAATTTAATTACCTTAATCTTCAGTATGAATGTGTTAATAACTAAAAAAGTGGCTCAAAAATTAGTTTAAGGGAGGTGCTCATCAGAACTACAAGCTGGGTTAGTATAGCTGTCATGGTTTGCAGGAATTTGACCCAAACAAGAGACTCAAAACAAAAGCTAAAAGAACACAAAAACTAGCCTTTATTAAGGTTGGCTGCAGATAGTACAAAAAAACTCAAACAGGCATGAGACAATGAAGCAGTAACAACCAGTGCAGGCTAACACAACAAGCACACACAACAAATAAACACAAGAGCAGGGCTATATATACATACGGAGACACTGAGGGTAATCAGGGTTAACGAGGATACAAGTGGGAAATGAGGAACAGCTTAATCTAATCAATACAAATGACACAAAGGAAATAAAACTAACAACAAGGCACAGAAGACGGAGGACTATGCAAGTACAACTGGAAATAACTAAATGAAATACCGAACACAGAGATGACAGTTTGACATTAAGAGATAAGAAGGTATAGGTGAGTGAAGAATAAACAAAAACACAAGAAATCAATTATTTACACCACAAAGTGCAAAAGCCTGAACACTAAATCAGAAAGGTATAAACTAAATATCAAAATGAAAAAAGAAAAAAAAAAGATCATGACATTTGTAATTAGCATCAGTTTTTGTTTTTATTTAGAGTCTTTGGGTGATTTCTAAGTTGTTTCATTTCTGTTTAGATTTCATTTTAAAAAAATATTTACTTTCATTTCAGCTTTTATTAGATTTTAAAACCACATAAGGTGTTACAATAAAAACACTTGTCATGTAGTCATCCCTGTCTGAATAATTATACTATTCTAATTGCAGATTGATTTGACCAAAATGACTGAAGAACTTTTACAAAATACATTAACTGTATCCAACTGTTGTGATTCAGCACTAAATGAAAGGCTTGAGAACACGTGGTATAGACTGTAGTTCTTATTGTGAGAATTGCCATCAGTAATACAGTAATACAGTCTGATGATGCACGACTTGTTTGTATATCAACTTTTGATTCAGGACTCGCCAGCGAGTTTTGTGGAGCGAGAGAGCTGCAATGAATAATAGATGTATTTTGGAAAATGAGTGTGATCCTTTAATTTCTTAAAGGAAAATAAACAAAATGGATAATTTAACAATTACCAGAAAACTCTTGTTGCCTTTCCTCCAGTCTTACTCTGCCTTGTTTGGTTTTTGCGACTTTCATAGTAAGGGAAAACACTACTCTAACACCACTCTAAACTCGGTGGCAGGGTACCTTTCATTTCTGGCCTCATTTTGTTGTTTGGTGGTTTGTTTTCTTCAGGCAACAGGGACCACAATAAGCACATTACAGCCTTTCATCATAAAATAATTTCTGGAGTGCTTTGAACATCAGACTGTGATGATGTATGTTTAATATTTTAAAAGCAGCTTCAGGGTTTTGGGCACCATATTTCAATAGTTTCCAAAGTATAGATAGTTCTCATTTTACAGTGTCCAACCAAATTGAACGTCCTAGAAATAAACACCATTACTTGCAAGAGCACGGCATTGTTATTTGCTATTTATCTGATGTTATTTGAAATTTGACATAAAAATTTAGAAAGATTTTCTGGCAAAAAATGTGGTTCATTTGAAGAAGTAAAACACCAGAAAACTGCTATAAATCCCAGTGCTGAGGTCTCACTGAGTAAGCCATTTAATATACCACTAAATACTGGCCACTGGAGCATGTTGTCTTTGTATAGAACAATTTGAGATGTATTAAACACTTAAATTAATATAAAATAAACTCCCCACAATTTTAGAGAAGAAATGGACAGTCCAAGTCCAGTCAGGCCTCGAGCAAAACAATACAACAACCAAGGAAAACAGAACAAGAAAAAAGGTAAGTTCCTTCAGACATACAGTATCACTGCAGTGTAGAGAGACCTATTGCTGAGGCACAATTAACTGTTGCAACAAATAAAGTTACAACAACACTAGCTTCATCAAGTTTACACTAACTACCTGCAAACTCTACTTACCACTGTGTGACCTTTGGCACAATGGCAATTATTTGATGTCCAGCACCCTTTGCAAGAAGATCTATTATTTACTGTCCCATTTTTTTTTTTAATTCTGCAAAACAGTAAATAAGAAAGGCAAGTAAGAAATGAATGAAATAAAAGAATAAAGTTATAGAAGCTGCATGTGTTTGGTAAGTGGCTGAGACAAGGATTCTGACGATATTACAGCTTCTAATGGTGATACTTACATGTTCGACAGCCTACCGTTCACCACTGGCTTCACCACAGATAAGTCCTCAATTCCCACTCAGGGCAACATTAGCTGTCTCCACTGCGTCAACAGGTTGCCTATAAATCATTGCCATGCAGGCCAACAAGGCAGTAATAGAGACAGATAGTCCCTCTTAGACTGCATTAATGAACTGTTGTTCCTGGAACCAGGGAAGCCAATGAACGGATCAATACTGCATTGTTTTCTGCTCTGCAATCACTGCAGACTCAACATCTGTTCACTATGAGCTCAGGTAGGTAATTAATAACAGGGCAACCTACATTTCATTAAATAAAAAATTTATAGATCCTCAAGAATGAATGTATCCGCCTCCATTTTGAGCTGACTAGAGGTGGAATGGCTGTAGTCCAACTTTCCTATTCGGGCTGCATTTATCTGCTCATTTCACTTTTTTCAGTTCCAACATTCATGATGATATTTTTAAAAACGCACAAGTGTACACAAAATTCCAGTTAATTTGTAGCTCAAGCACAAGCTTGAGAATCAGCATATATCACACATTCAAATCAACAATAAATACTGAATGAATTACTGCCTATTTTAGGTCTTTCTAGAGAGCCTTTTACATTTTTTATCACAATGCAGCACATAATTTTCTAAACCAATACAGACCCACACATCAATAATCAAGGTTCTGCTAATTGATTTTTCTGATACCCTGAAGAAGTGAATCAATACCAATAGCTATACTAGTTAAAATGTAAATGACAAAAAGTCAGCAAAAAAAATCCTATTTTTTGTCATCTTTAACTAATCTACCAACTTCATAATTCTTCATAATGTTGTGATTCACCTTTTTTTCTTTTTCATTTCCTGTCATGTCTTCTGTTCCCTCCCTGACTTTCCCTTCTTTCTTCCTTTCCTTCCTTATTATCCCTCCTTTTTCTCTTCTAACATCCCCTAGAGTTCATGTTTCATAGAACCCTCTCCTTCTTCTTCTCTCCCTCTCCCCTCTCCATTTGATTTTCTACTCGTTAAACCTCTGCTCTTTTTACCCACCGATTTTTCCTGTCTCCCCTTTTCATGACTTTTTAATTGCATTTCATTCTCTCTTCCTCCATTTTTCCTTTCCTACTCCCGTATTCTCTTCTTTTCATTCTTTTCTTTCACACTGTCGCAACTCTTCTTCCTTCTGCACCTTCCCTTTCTCCTCCATCCTCATCATTATCCTTCCTCTTCCTCCCTCCCTTGTATCACCTCCCCTCTCTCTCTCACAGCATTTCCTGAATTCCTTGTTCTCCAGATGATGAACGAGTGGTTGTTCCACTCATCCATCTACCGGGCAGCCTCATCTATCTATCTACTGCCTGCCCACACACACACACACACACACACACACACACACACTCACACACTCACACGGCATATATAAAAAACCCCACAAACATGCACACTGGAACACACAACCAACATGAAACCCAGACACAAACTGAAAGTGTCTACAATGAAATGAAGTGTATTTGAATATACTTGGCCCTGCACACAAACATGCAAATACACACACATGTATATATCCTCCAGCAGGATGTGTCAGTACAGCTTCTGATTAAAGAGCCTCTATAGAAAATCAATACCTCTTTCATTACAGCCTTACCTCTCTTTGTCTCTCTCTCTCTCTCTCTTTCTCCACCTTCAGTCCTTTTCTCTCCATCAAGGCTTCCCTGTCTCACCCCTCCAGCTCTTCACTTTGCTTTGTTTCAAAAATGTTTTATTGTAAAAGAATTGGAGTGGAGTACAACAAATTTCTGTTGAGAAATCATAATATACAAACTGCTGTACAATATAGTCAAGTAAATAAAAGCATGAGTTCAGTTGTGCAGTTTTTATTGATTTCATATCAAGTTGTACTTGTACCTCAAGTTCAAAAAGTAGACCTTACTCTTAGGTCGTATAATGAAAAAAAGGGCCCTTTTTCACAGCAGGCCAACAAACCATTTGAAATCACTCCTGATTTAAAGTTGCTCTTCTTTGTCCATCAGAAGAATGAAGGACTAAAAGCATAATAATTCTTCACAACTGAGGCACCAGGAAACGAGACACAACAACATCATCATTTTTCAGTCTGTCTATTGATAAAATTAAATCATCAGACCAATACATAAATACATCCATTGCTCTTCCTGCTTGGTAAACAACCATATCATCAAAGTGCCACACCTCCGGTGCATAATGCAGGGTCTCCCATATAAATTCTAAGCCACCACCATTCTCACAAGCTGAAGAGTGTTTAACATGAAAATCAGTCTAACCATAATGTTTAAGAATTGCAGTGTACTCCTTTTAGAGCCAAATTAAGATGAATTTTTTTTACATTTATCAACTTGGATTAGCAGCTTAGCAACCAGTTTGCCTCCTTTGGTCAACTGTAAGCTTTTTATTGAACCCCTTATCTCTCAGTCCGTGTTACCTTCATAGCTGAATAAAATAACCCTGGTTCTTTTTTTGTAATTCAATTTCTTTTCACTAGACATTGTTGAAGGGAGCACAGGAGTAGAACATATTAACCTGTTATTTCACGTGTAGCTTTGTGGTAGTCGTATAATAAATATTAGTAAAAAATGTAAGCAGTAGTGAATTGATTATGATCAGACATTATTAAAGACATTATTAAATTGCTCTGAAAATGCTTTAGTTTTAAGTCAAGAGTGTGTCTTGTGGCTTTACCATAGTGATGGCCGTTGAGGGTCATGTCAGTGTGTTAACTACTGTGCTTTCATCAAAGTGAGCGGAAATATTTTACATGGCCACAGAAATACACCTGAGTATGCCGAGGTCTGTGTCCTTGATTAATAAAAGTACAGTCATAAATACCTTATAATTTATGTACATATGACTTGTCTAAACTGATTTCTTTCTTGTGTTTTACTTGTTTTTCACCACCTTCACCTTTGCAGTTGTGGATTATGGGATCAACACTTAATTCAGCCCCCTAGAGGAGATTAAAGACTGAGCTGTTAAAATCCTTCCACTCTGGATTTGTCTGGTAAAATAACATGTACTAAAAACCTTGCATCAATTGGGATGGAATTTATGCTGTAGTGACCTGTTTTAACATATTTCCATGACAGAGTGCATTTTTTTTAAGCGTTTCTTCTAAGCACTGACAGAAGACACTACAGCTGAGTGTGGGTTTTGCAGGCTACAGATGCATCACAATCTTCCCATCAAACAAATTAACTGAAAAGTAGGAGTTTTGTGTTTGATTTGCTTCATTAGCACAAATGCAGACTTTGTCGTTATTCATACCGCATCACTCAAAAACAGTAAAATTCTGGGAAGAGTCATGTTATTTTTTGCATTCCCTCACATATAGTGTGTTGTCACTGTCAGTGGACATATTCTGATGCATTAGTATAAGGACATATTTTACAGCAACCTTAAATTCTAATGAGAAACTTTGAAAGCTCTGATTATAATTCCTGCTCAATCACACTACATTTACACATGATCAACATACACCCATGCATACATGCGTGATTACCACACAGGGATACTTTGGATTTAACATAGCCTACTCACCTAGACTCACCAAAACACACTCATTCTTAAAAACAAATGCTCCATTGCTACTTGATTTCAACCGAATCCCTCACAAACACACTCATACTGAAGGCTGAGTGCTTTCTGTCTTGAAACATGGATCAGTGCCGGTCTAAGTCAATTGTCATTGGCAGCTGATTCCTTTCTGTCTCTCCTAACCAAGTCATTTGCAGTCCACTCCAATCAAAACAAACTGAGATGGACTTGCAATGCTGGGCTCATCAGCTGCTTCTGACCTGACATCAGCCCATGCGCGGCACACATCTCAATTATTTTCTAATTTTAGCTTGTTTTTCATCTGGAATACTGAGGCCCGAGGTATAGGCAGGATTTAGGATGTATTTGGGATTCTTGAGAATAAGCTTATGTTACATCCTGTGAGGTAATGCTCAGATCAGGATCTATCCTGATTTGGGGTTATGATACTTATAGGAGAAATATAAATCCCCCAAAAGATGGGCCCCATAAATAGAAGACATGCTTTGTTATTTTTATATTAATATAATTCTTAGACATTTTTTAAAATCACCTTGATTTAAGATATTTCTCATCAAAATATGTTAAAATTAAAGATATTCTATATCTCTAGTTTGTATATTTTTGATGTCTTCATGATTAAAGTACCCAACAAAATATCAAACATAAAAAGCCATTAAAAAAAAAAAAATGTTTAGCAGTCATATTTATAATAATAACAATGATGGAAAACATTTTTCCAGTGTAATATTAATAACAAAAATGACTACTTATACTATTTTGCTGCAAATCATACACAGATATTTGGTATTCAGCTAAAAAACAATAATACAATGTTTCACCCAGGAAAAGTGCAGAAATGTGAGGACATCCAGACAGAATGCAGAAGGATGCTGGAGACTGTGAGCATACATGAAAGGATAAAGACAGCATGCTGTAATCTGGTCCAATGTGTCTTTTTGGAGTGGAAGAACTGACCTGGTTTCTCTCAGCCTCAATACAAAGTTGAAATAAGTCCCCAAAATCATGATAAATGATAAATAAATAAATAAATAATAAACTTATTTTTGATAGAAACAGTTGACCAATGCCATTTAAGCTAGCTTCTTTAGTGCTCAAAAGAAAACCTAAATCCATAGACACAATCACCACCTTGTGTCCATTACATGCACATTACATCAACACCAAATTGAACCCCAAAAAAGTAAAACAACTTTCATAATGACTAACCTAACTCTTCTTTGGCATGTTGGGAAAAATCACAGAAGAGTAACCAAGATGAAAACGTGTGGTGAAGCTAAGCTGAGTATAAGATTCCTTTTATTTATTTATTTATTTATGTATTTATTTATTTTTATTGTTAATAGAAATTTTAGAGTGTGGCCTGTGAACCTTTCTCTGCTTATGAAGTAGGACATGCAAGGAATAGGTTGAGAAGCACTTGTCTAAATCAGACATTCATCTTTTTTATTGGTATGGTACAAGGCACATGTTCATGTCTGACTGCAGTGATAGCTCTGATTTTGTCTTAAAATAACCAAAAAATATATATAATTCCTTATTCTCTAAAGTACTCAATCTATTTCATTAGCTAACCTTGGTGATGTTAGAATACAGTGTGTTGCTTGCTGGGGAACTGCTGGTGGAGGTTGGTTGATGAGAGAGCCAAACGTGATAAAAACCGTGAATATTAGAGCCCCTGTAGAAAACTGAACCACATCTGAGTTTCTCTCTGATATTTATTATAACCATAAACCATACTCACTCAGAGGAACCACTGATTTATTTCTAAAAATGACATCTGATATGAAAGTTCAGTGATGGAATCAGACTATACAAGTTGCTGAATATAAACTCATGAAGTTAATTTGATCATTTTTACTTCTAAAGTTAACAGCAGTCAAAAAAATTAATTTTTTTCTTTTTGCTTATTTAGAGTTAATAAAACTGTCACAGCTATCGATATGAAAAGTGACTTCTGAAACAAATAACAGCAGAACTGAATGATATAAAAATGATGTAAGAGTAAGATTCCATTCTTTTGAGACATTTATTATTTATTGCTTCATTATTATGTAGAACCACGATATGCATTATTTTTCTTAACAAACATGCATAGCTGCACTCTAAACAAACACACATATATATATAGAGAGAGAGAAAGAGAGAGAGAGAGACTGCACAACACACGCTCTTGGCACTCATCATTAAACAGTGTAGTTGGCATATTGCTTATACTGCAGCCTCTTTGTGATCAGTCTCTCACCATCGCAGCCCAAAGCTGAGGCTGGATGTTGCACCAATTAGAACCAAACAAACAAATAACAGGCAAACTCAGCTGACAGGGGGGCTGATGGGAACTCAGTGCTCATTTAATGGCCTTTTGTTTTTTTCCTGGAAATTCTCAGTGTCATCATAAAAGATAAAGGAGATTTCACAGATAATAAATAGAAAACACTCAATCACACTGAGTCATGAGGCAACTTAAGTTCTGTTTAATTTCCAAATTAGATTTATTTATTTTTTTGTTAATTAACAGCCTCGTTGTGTCATGGTGGGAGGCAAAACCTAAACTAAAACCTACACTGGAAAAATCTAGACTATGACAATTTTGACAAAGTTACATGAACATGACCTCAACAGAGTCATGAAATACTTTAACCTGACATGACATGGAGGGAGATAAACAGATGACCTGACAAAGACTGAATGAAAACACACAGACTAAAAACACACAAGAGCTGCTCAACGGAAGTGGAAACACTTGGGGAAACAGCTGACTGGAATGAACATAATGACGCCACATACAACATGGAAACACCCGACTCTTCAAAATAAAACAGGAAACATTGAGAGATGTAGACACTGCAACACAAGCCTGACAATATGGAACAGACATTAAACACAAGGAGAGACACATGAGAATAGATAAGGGAGATGAGAGCATGGGCATAACTAACAATAAAACACAGAGGACAAGACAGACTACATAGAGGAGTAATAGAAGAGTAATAGAAGAAACAAAAACTAGAATGAAATCAACTACATCCTAACTTCTAACAGCAACATGAGAACTCAACATATTTCCAATATAACATAAGAAATCCATCCATCCATCCATCCATCCATTCACTTCCGCTTATCCTTTTCAGGGTCGCGGGGGGCGCTGGAGCCTATCCCAGCTGTCATAAGGCGAGAGGCGGGGTACACCCCGGACAGGTCGCCAGTCTGTCGCAGGGCTAACACACAGGGACAGACAACCATTCACACTCACATTCACTCGCACATTCACACCTAGTGACAATTTGGATTATCCAATTAGCCTATCCCCACAAGCTGCATGTCTTTGGATGGTGGGAGGAAGCCGGAGTACCCGGAGGGAACCCACACAAACACGGGGAGAACATGCAAACTCCACACAGAAAGACCCCGGCCTGATGGTGGAATTGAACTCAGGACCTTCTTGCTGTGCAGCAACAGTGCTAACCACCGTGCCACCGTGCTGCCTGACATAAGAAATCAAAAATACAAAATAAACTCAAAATGCTAGGTCACAGACCCAGCCTGTGACACAGTATTCCTTAACATGGGAAGAGAATAACAATGTAAAAATGTAGGTTACTGTTTCCACTAGGTAGAAGTGGATACTAGGTAGAAATACAGTGGTCCCTTGGTTTTTGCTGGAGTTACATTCTACAAATAACCCGCGATAGGTGAAATCTGCGAAGTAGCCAACTTTATTTTTATACAATTATTATAGACGTTTTAAGGCTGTAAAACCCCTAACTACACACTTTATACACTTTTCTCAGACAGGGATGAACATTTTCACACTTTTCTCTCTTGTTTAAACACCCTCAAAGTTCAAACCTTCGTAGAAAAATAAGTCCAGCATTATTTAATAAAACCAAAGATCAAACCCTGTTTTCAGGTCCAGAACATGGGAATAGAGCAGCTGCCAGAGAATTAACCCTTTAAGACCTACCATAGAACCAAGTCCGCCAGAGATTATCTTTATATTTTTACATGCTGTAGTGCCATTTTTGGGAGCATTTCGAGGGGTTATACATCAATACAACAGTTATAGCCCAAATTTTAATAATATGTATGCATTAAGTCCATAATAACTACATAAATTGCAAAAAAGTGCAATAAACTACAAAAAACTTGAAAATCGTTTTTGGATTTTTTCAAATAAATTTCTAGTTAGAGAAATTTAAGAGGTTTATCCCTCAAAACTCTAAATACAAAAAAGTTGTACAAAATAGTTTCCAACAACAAGAAATGTATTTTGAGTGTCTTCATAGTTTTAATTTTGAGATACACCAATTTTTATGTCCTGCAGGAAAAATGGAAATAAATAATATAATGCAAATTTGCAACAAAAAAAAAAAAAAAAAATGTGCATAAAAATAAACTATTTCCAGCAGTGCAATTTGAGTTCTAAGCATCCCAGAAACTATTCAGAAAAGCATGAAGTCAAACATAATTTTTAAAAACACCAGTATAGGCTTATAAGGCCCCGAAGGTTAAAAAAACATTTTCCGCGAAATTATGTCACTTCCGGTTTCGGGCAGGTAATGGCGGACATGCGATAGTTCGCGCTGACATCTATTCTAACGTAGGAAGTGTTATGAACAGCTGATTGGATCGGCAAAGCGTTTTTCTGGAATATTATGTTTTTGTTGCTGCAAGTGCTTTTCCTGCAGTTTTTGCAAAGCCACATGTGGAAGAAAACCGTGACCTAGGACAAGCTGATGGCATGAGATGTAAGTACAACTCCTCCGGTTTCATATGCAAAAAACATTATTGCGCTAGCTTACAGTTCTATAGGGATTTAAAAATAGTTACGCAAAATGGAGCTTGCCCGCTCCGACCCGCTTTAAAGGGTTAATGAATCAATGGTACGGAAGTAGAAGAAGCAAGAATAATGAGTTGCGTAAAGTTTGACTTATCTGACTGTTTTGTTTCGCTTAATGCGCCTTATAATCCAAAAAATACGGTAACTTCTACCCTCCTATAGCATGTCCAGAAGTCCAACATTTTGTGCGATGGCAAGCATCTTCCTCTGCCTTTTGGGTGCTACTACAGTTGCCTTTGATGGTGCAAAATGTTTCGTCGACATTGTTGTGTTTTGTTGAGGAGAAAACTTACAAACATACAGTACAGCACTTCAGAGTCACACTGCTAGCGATTGAAGATTTATGTAAATTTGACAATCTGAACGCATTCTGTACTGTACAGGAGACACGGCACGGAGGAGATTGATTGACAGTGGTTTACAGCTGATCAGAATGCAGAACCCAATGTGCTGTGTAAAAAAGAAAAAAAAAAGCATGCGAAATTGCACACAAAAATAATCCACCACTGTAACTCCTTAGTTGGTCTATTTCTAAACTTTTGTTTCTACCTAATACATTGGAGGAAAATAAAATTTAGTTTAGTTTAGTTTTTGTGCATGTTTTTTTTTCCAAGTTACAGTTTCCTGCAGTGCCAGAGGAACTTTTTCCTGTGTTGCAGGAAACTGTACCGTGTGCTTCCTCTCCACTGGCGCAGAAAAACTTACTTTAAATGAAATCAACAATCCACCACAAATGTGTATTTTTTCTTTTAAATGTGTCACCACTTCTTTCTGCCCATGTCCTCTCTTTATCTTTCCCTCTACAATCCGCTGATTGTCTGTATGCTTCTCTCCATCTTTCTCCCTGCAGGAAACAGGAAGAAGAAAAACACTACGATAGTAAGATACAACAACTGCGGCTCCTGCCACTGGCTATAAATTGGCATTCCAGTTGATTGGCACTGCAGGCGGTTAACACTGCAGCAGATACAGGATGTTAATGGGAACCACAGCCCGGGGATAAAATCACAGTCTTGACTCTGTGTGTGTGTGTGTGTGTGTGTGTGTGTGTGTGTGTGTGTGTGTGTGTGTAATTGATGGGCACTTTTAGCATTTCTGTGCAATACTTGTATTTTTCATGCAGACATTTCAAAATCATTAAAATGGACATCTCAGTGTTGTTGCATTTTTATCTATATTACCACAGGCTACAATTGTACCGTGTGTGTCTGACTGATTAATTCTTGAAAAAAAAAATCTGTCAAGCCCAGTTATCTGTCAGTTTAAAGTCATTAGATTCTGTCTTGTGGCCTCCGTGTTTCAGGTTCGGATCGAGTGATGAGAAAGTTGAAAACTAATGCCCTTTATGATCGTTGGATCTCTCTTGTTGGCTGAAGGTTTGTATATCTGTGTCTCAAAAGCAGTCACCCTAGGTGAAGATGCTCAGTCCAGTGTTTGTTAGCATGTGCTTAAACATATTTGTTAAGCACACGCCACTTTAAATAATTTTAACACTTTCTGAGTGGGATTCTTTTTTCACTTTTTCCTCAAGTTTCTTGCCACTTTGCAGATGCAGATTTTGCATAAAATATATTCACACAAATAATTCATATTGGTAAGCAATACACAAAAATGCCAAAGCAACTTTACAAATCACTGGCAGAACTATTTTGCTAGGTTTCAACAAAAACAGAACAAAAAAATAAATACAATGCCTCCTGGTGAGTAAAACTGAATGTAAACAAGAAAATGCTATGGGGCACCTTGAAGGAAAATATGAACACAAATTCATAACCACTCCTGTGTTTACTCATTTCCCCATCTCCTAAGGACAACTCTTCATACTGGATGATCCTACAGGACAGGTTTTACATTAACAAATGCCCACATTCCCTACTACTAATGCAGGAAGTACAATGATATTATGCAGTACGAGGTGGTAAGGTAGTAGATACCGGGACTGGGGATGTGGTGGTGGATTGGATATGAGTTTAATCTTTAAAGTAACCCTGTGCATGTAGCGTCTGCAGATGCTGCAACATTGATAATCAATGAAAGAGGCTATACCAGAGTGTAAGTAGTGCATATGCACTTCAGGAATGTTCTTCTCAAGAGTAAAAATAGGCCAGTCATTATTTTTTTACATGACGTGTGCACAGCCCTTTTTACACACATATAAATCATATAGTGTTTGACTAAATGATACCATGAGAATATGGGAAATGTCTCCAGGATTTGTTGTTCGTACTAACTGGCAGTTGCTTAGTAACTTTACACACACATAGTTTACCGCAGTCTGTACACAGTAATTTAACTTTGCTACATAAACTCAGTGGAAAAACTTCACAGTGCAATGTTGGGTCCACATACTAAAGCTCACTGTCTTGTTTTGCCTGTGACTCACAGCCACAGTGTGCTGCACATAAAGATGCTGAAAATATGCGTTCACTGTAGCCACAGGGTACAAGTCAAGTTTGCATTGCATCTTCCTTAACAATCCCCTTTTTTTTAAATTTCTTAAAATATTCAACCTCACTACTCTCAACCAAGTGTATTTCGTCACCTCATCTTAACCCTGTTACACGTGCAAGTATTATTTGGGCAATCGCAAACTCTGTCGAGCATCATCTAAAATTTGTCCTTCAACTTCTGCTTTATTTGTCCTATTCTTATGCTCCTCTCTGTCCTTTTTCCTTTCAGTATTTGTTTTTTGTGTTCACACGCACGCACACGCACACGCACACACACACACACACACACCTGCAGAGAGATGGACATGGTGGACAGAGCCCTGGGGTGAAGAATGCTGAATGTTCAGTCAAGTAAGAAACAAGGTGTGGGGCCCATTTGACCTCAGTTCCACATTCTCTTTTTTCTCCAAAATCACCAGCCTTCATTCTTTTTCTTTTTTTTTTTTTCTGGGAGTAAGATTAGATGAGAGGAAACTTTAGTGGGTATGAAGGCCATTCCATATAGCATTGCAACAGAAACAGCACAAATATTAAATAATCAACACCACAAATCTGTTCTTTCTGATTTAGATACTAATCCCTCATCCAGGTGAAATGGCAGCGGTTTCATTTGTAACAGCATCGTCCTGCTGAAACATGACCGTGTATAAAATTTAAAGGTTAGTTTGCTGGTCAGGATAGTTTGTATTTATTTCAAAAGCAAAACATCAATTCAAATGTGGGTTCTTTTTTGCCTTTATTATTTTTCGCTATTGTAGTAAGAGAATTTAGAATCTGCCGCATTAGTCATTTGGTATTATTTAAAGAACACAAAGAGTTATCTTGCATCAAGATAAACAAGTGCCACCAAATTATTTTTTAATCTCACCAAATAACTACATTAATATTTAAGTAAGGGAGGAGATAGCTCAGAAGGTAGAGCGTTCGCCCCATGATCAAAAGGTCGGGGTTCACCGAACGGCTACCCTGAGGTACCCCTGAGCAAAGTACCATCCCTACACACTGTTCCCCAGGCGCTGGATTGGTTGCTGCCTACTGCTTCACTGAGTGAATGGGTTAAATGCAGAGAGTAATTTCCCTACAGGGGATTAATAAAGTATGCAACAAAAGAGAACCCAAATGTACACAATTATTTACAACATAGTATAAATATATAACTTGAAATATGTGAGGTATGAACCTTTCTGCACAAATCTTTTGTACATCTGACTCTGTTATTTTTGTTTGTAGACATTTTTTTCATCCCTTCAGTGAAGTCCATTCACCCTTATAAACCTACCGAAGGCCTTCCATATTTGCTCTTTTTGGAAGTTGTTTCCTCAGTAATCTCTAGAAACACAAAGCTTCATATAAACATATGTTTTAAGGGACAAATGTTTTGGTACTGGAACTAATTTGGTTTCCATTTGTGGCCAAGTTTAACTGCTCATTCACTTTAAGCAGGATTTGGGTGCAATATAAACATTCTGTGTGGTAGAACAAGAGTCTGTCTTTGCTAAAACTCCATCTTGAAACTACTGGCTATCATGCAACTACAAGTGAGCTTTTTGTTCACTTTTTGAATTTATCTAGAGTCATAGACCAGTGAGCAAAATAGGAAGTCTTGGTCCAGATAGTCACTATATTGAAAGCCCTACAATAATGTGACAGATGCCAAGGGTTAACTCAAATGAGGCACTGTTGTCTTGTCTTATTACACTGATGGGTTGCACTCACACTGCCTTTAACAATCTGGGTGTGAACCACGCACAGGCTCGTTGCGGATCACAAGATCACCACATAAAGAGTTCACATTGGAACTAAATAATTTTTTTTAAAAGATAAATAATATTACATTTATTTATAGTTTGCTTCTCAAAAATAGGTTCACAAAGTGCTTGAGATATGTGCACCAATTCTGTGGCCTCTAACCCTGTTATTTTTATATCCTTGATCTTTCTCTGTCTCTATCTTTATTTCAGTTTTTGACTCAAACACAAGTTACTTTCTGACACACAACTAAGCCTCAAATAACACACAAGCACAGGATGTGTTTAAACAGGATTAGATCCATACCATCCCGCAGCCTTATGCTTAAACATAAGCCTGACTAAATACCATAATGAGGCAACTGGATGCAAAGTCATGGCACTTTTCCTCTATGTGTGGCAACCCACATATACTGCAAACTGCTTATGTATGCGCACTTCCTTATAAAAACATTTATAAATCCTGTTTATATTATAAACATTTAAATGCAGGTAAATACACTGAGCGGCTGCACACACACAGATACACCCTGAAGTGTCTTAAAACGGAGCAAGAAGAATAAAAGTGGGTGTGGAAAAAATAACAAAGAGTGATGGCTTAGAATGCAAAGAGCAAGCCAGCATAGAAAAGGGAAGAGGGCAAACAAGGCAAAGGCGAAAGACAGCGAAGAACATGGGAAGTAGTAAATGAATGTGAAGAGACAGGAGCAGGAGACTGAAAGTCAGGAAGCGTTCATTACGTACGGTGAAACTGAGTGACTGGCATATGATGGGTGTTTAGTTGGCATCGCCAAGGCAACCAGGAGGCAAGTTATATAGAGAGGAGAATGAGACAAGTTGTGCCAATATTGTAACAACAAGATTAATTACCATAATCATTATTACTGTTGCTCAGTCATAAACAAAATACAAAAGCTCAAAGTCCAACCTAGTCTATGCACAGTGAGTTTAGAATGAGAAAAACTGGGGTTTAAGATTTGCTCCAGTGAATGTTTGGCACTTTACAGCCGGGGCCAATAAGCAACAGCGACATAAATGAATTACACTAGGAGCAATTAAAGTAATGTAAATATGGATTATTCTGTTCTTGTGAGGATGTTTTTTCTTGTGATAGAAGGAGCAGATTCGGTCTTTGAGTCATTAAGCTAGAGAAGCCTTTCTGTTTTTTCTATGCGATGATTCAGGAGCTTCTCTATTAAAACACTTGCAAAAATGAGCAAGATGTTTGCAAAAATGAGCAAACATCTGACTTCTCAGATGTTTGCTTATGCTCCTTCCTTCACTGGTGTTACATTCTTTTACTCTTGTAAAACCAATCACACAGCATGTAATTAGGTTCAGAATACATTCATTGTTTGTGCATACATTTTATATTCAGTTCCTTTATGTACAATTACTTTAATCTATATAAAACCACAGCTGTTCTTATGATCGAGATTTTCTGTATGAGTGTGTGGTGGTATTTAAGAAAACGGTTTATATTCAAAGGCAGCAGGAGTGCAAAAAGGGGAGGACTTTATTAGAGGAAGCCACTGACACTGTGTCTGTGCAATTAAATAAAACTGACTTGTTTGAATAATAGCTATAGGTTTTTATATGTTAATATCTTTATGAAGCAAAACCAACGCATTTGTCTCTTTGCCATTCTTACCCTGAAAGTTTTCCTGTGATGTAGAAATATGTACTGTCTATGCATAAATACACTCCAGTAACTGTAAAAGGCTTTTCTCATTTAGCAGCTGAACACATCCCTGTGGAATCATTTTTACAATCCAAAGTTCATTCCAAAACTGTTGCTGAAGTTCCCACAAATATAGCTATTGCTTTGGTTTGACACTTTGATTTTGATAGGATTTATGTCTGGAAATTATGCTGCTCTTCCGATATTTGAAGCTTTTTCTTTCAAGGTTTTGGATCACATTATAATGCTGAAGGACAAATCTGTGACTGATAGGTCTGTATTTCCATGGGACTTGGGGTTTTTTTCTCAATACAATATTAAGCACTTCAGCACAACATTACCCCCAATAATACAGGACATGGAGCATCACTGTGTGGTTATACACTCTTTGTTCAGAGAGTGACACCAGCAGAATTGTTTATATTACATTTCAAGACAAATTTGAATCACCAATAGTCGCAAATGAGCCAATTTCTTAATCATTAAAAAGTGTTTCACTTTACATTTTTTTTAATTTACTAAAATGTTGATGTTTTATCATGTTTTTATTGCAACATGCCGACATCAGCCTGATGGCATCAGCAGTTATTATAGATCATTTATGGTAATAATACATTTTGTTTCTAAAAACCAAGGTCACTGTACAAAGCATAGAAGACAAACAGTAAAAAGGATGAAAACAACATTAGACAATAATTGGAGGCAATGTTTAAATAGAATAGAATAGAATAGAATAGCCCTTTATTGTCACTGTACATAAGTGAAATTATGGGTGACTGAGACTAATTATTAAGAGAGTAAGCCAGTTTGAAGAGATGGGTTTTGAGTTTTGAGTTGAAAGGGAAGAGAGCTGGTATTTCTAATATCAGGAGAAAGTGAATTCCAGAGCTGGGGAACAGAGCGGCCGAAAGCTCTGTTGCTCATAGTGGAGAAACGGGCAAGGGGAACCATAAGGTGAGCGGTGGATGAGGACCTAAGGTAACAGGAGGGAGTAGCTAATGTCAGCATTGGTAATGTGGAAATCAGGTCTAGTATATATTTTTATGTCATTCTGAAGTGAAACAATATATTGAAAAAATAGCTCAAACAAAGAAAGTGCTTATGTCCCCTAATGACTAATGTATTGCTTTAAATTTTGGAAATTGTTCCTAATTTGTGTGACCTTGGCCTTTGACCTATGACCTTCAAGCATGACATATGAAAATAGTGTGCTTTATTATATTTTTCCCTATGATTGGAGCAGAACTGTCTGAAATATTTGGCTTCTATAAGATGTAAAAATCTGATTTTTTAAGATATTTTTATGCAGTGTGCAATTTTGCCAAACTTTATGGCCTCATTGCAATGTCGAAGGGCATTCTATAGAAAAAATTAAAAGTGTGTTGTGCAGCTCTCTCCATGCCCTTTGATATGATATATTATACTCAATATGTTTTTAATTGTTTTTCAAGATCAAGATCAGCTTTGACCTCGGTCACTAACATTAAAGGTCAAGGTCAAATGCTTAGCCAAAACAGGCGCTCATGTTCCCAAGGTCTAGTAGTCCTGATCAAAAACCATTTTTCACGGTTGGATCTTAACAAGGTTCCAAGTAGAGCTTGAAAATGCAACAGGAAGAAATGGGAGTGAGACAAAACATTTTTTGGAGATGCAATTGTAAACAACATTTAAACTGCAACAGACTGTTTTACAGCTGATCAAAAGTTTAACACCACACCTCCAAAAAACCCCGTAAATCCCCACGAACAGGAATCAAAGTTCCCAACATGAACTCAGTAATGAGTAGCTTCACCGTGATTGTTTTCAATAAATTGAACGCTTGCTAATTGACAATATTACCCATTAAATAACTGATTTGCACTTAATAAAATACTCTATTTAGAAATGTTAATCCATCAGTTATCAAGTATATAAATGATTTAATTAAGACATAAACGAATGAAAAAACCCAGTGTTTACAGCTCCATTTGTTCATTAAATACTAATGTGTGCTAATGTAAGACTAATATGAATGTAAAAATGTAGTAATGTAATTATAAATGATTAATTCAATATTTAGTAGTTCCTTACTAATCTGTAATACTAACGCTTAAAATACTTTATTATTATGTTTTAAGTGAAACTGAAAAAACTGTGATTAAAATGAACTGAAATTAATTTCAGGAAAAATACAGTTTATGTGGGTCCTTTTTGTTCCAGACCCTTTACACTTTTCAGCTTGATGCTGAACCAAAGTACAGGTGAGAAACCTTCCCCACGCTACAGCAGGGAGAAAGAAAAAAAAAGGTAGCATTGTTAATGTGAAATAGGCTTCTGTTCATTTTTCAGTGTGAAAATGCTTTTTGGACAGTTACAAATTTCAGACCAATTACTAAAAGTGTGGCACACCATTGATCAGAAAAAGGAAAAATGAGAAGCGGCATCCCACAAAGAGACTCAAAGAACAAAGTGAAGATCCCACAGAAGACTCGCATTCTTGTCTCTTGGTTGGAGGTCTGGTGATTGCATCATCCACTAACCTATCTGCCTCCTAACGTGCTTCCTCACTACTGTTTCAAAACATTTATCAAGTCTGGCATGCTTCCAGTATATTACCCAGGTGCAAAGACAAAAAATTTCAATGAAGCAGCCTTTAGTTTTTCGAATGCTGAAAACTAAACTGCTGTGTTGAATAAAGCTTTTACGACTTTCAGGAAAAGGCAGTTTCCTAAGCATGGTTTGTGTTTTGTCCTGTTTGTTTTTTCTTTTTCACTGCCTTTACTCCGTACCCAATGAGTTTTTCCACCCAAAAATCTCTGATCACAGGGATCATTGAGTTTCTATCTCTATAGTAAGATCTTTGCCTTACAACATGAACCTGATTAAGACAACAGTTAATTTTATGTTGTGCGACATACTAAAAAAGTTAAATTATTCATCCTTCACAATAAATAATATGAATATCATTTGCAGAACATTACAAAATTATAATAAGAAACACAAAAGAGTTTCTAACAATTGGCTCTTCTGTGCGTGCTCGCTAACAGCCTCTACGTAAATGCAAATCTATTGTTTCTGTATGCTGCTTCTGATCTCGCTCTTCTTCTTTCCTGTAAAACATTCAGAGCTCTTTTTAACCTTTTCTTCATAATGATGATGAAATCATCATTATGACCTTCTAACAATGCTTGCTGTTCACAAAGTAAATAACGCCTTTGGTTTGTGGTCACAGTTAATGCCAACAACCTTGTTTATTTCACCAAGACAAGAAGAGAAATAAGAACAACAGGAGTTATTCAAGGGAGGAATGCATGCATGTTGCCACACAAAGCACTGAAGTGAAGAAGTAGCAAGTCACTCAGTAACACACACAAACGTGTGTGAAACAAATGAAACAACAACGAAAATTAAAAAGTACCTCTGTTGTGATCCAGTGAAGGGGTTAGGTCACATCACTATCAAACACAACCAGAGTTTGAAGGGATTAGGACACAACATCTTTTCTTAAATCAAACTACGGTTCAAACTGAGCTTCATCTCTGTATCACTAAACAAAACAAAGGGTCAATTCACCAAGGAGTGAGAGAAGAGGAATACAAATACAGATGGGAAATAAAAAGCAATCAACTGGAACCAAAATGAGGTTGTTGTAGTACTTCTCCAAAATGTTACACCCATCACAGCTCAACCATATGTTCAAACTGCGTCATTGCTCTTGGAGATGTAATAAATTAAGATTAACATATAAAATATAAGACAGCAGAGGCTTGAAAGGCTGCTATACGATGGATCCATTACAACTGATGAAAAGCAAGTTGGGTATTTGACATTCACAACACAAATTTGTGGGGACGAGTGTCTTAAACCCACCTTTGCTCCGCACACAACCAGGGCTGGTCTGGTGATCATTTGCCAGGCCCCTACCCTACCGTCCTGCTCATGCACCTCATAGAACCAAGTTTAGTGTGGAAGGTGTGGTTGATAAAGACTGACAAACAAAAGCAAAAAGGTCGAGTTGAAAGGGTAAGACAGAAAACGAAAAAGAAATTAAAAACAGATTCATCAAACTGAGATGTTGGCTATTGAAGCTGCTGCTGCGGCACTGTCAACTGCAGTACCAGCGACAACGAGTAAACAAGCCCTCACAGGTACTGCTCACTAGTCAGGCTGCTGCTCACAATAGCAGCGGAGAAGTTTCAGAGGAAGGTTAATAAACGTGGATGAAAATAGATGGACATAATTAGGAAGTGAAAGATTAAAGAATTCAACTAAAATGAATGGCTTCTTTGACCATGAGCTACTGCTAGTAGCTTAATTTTAACTTTTAATTGTCACATGCCGCACTGCAGTGCAACAGCCATACCAATCTGATCAAAAAGACAAACTCTTTCAGTATCAATAATCAAAAATATATGCATATATTTGTTTTATGGTTGTTTTGTTTATATATTTTTTTCATGTACTACTACTCGTGTAGCTTTACTAGTGCTTTGAGGATTTGCACAACTATGTTGACATATTTAATTGGACCATTTGGGCTATTTTGACCAATCATGGGCCAACTTAACTAAAAATCCCAGGGTTGATTTTTGGTCCCAGTCCAGACTTTCACATAACCTTTATCAAAAAACTAGTTTTGATCTTCCATTTCACTCATCATTCACTTATTCTTTCTTTGTATATGTTATTCTTCCATACATATTAAAGTAAGCTGTTTTCCTCTGAGCAGTACAAGCTGAGCACCATAGCAGCAGTCAGAAGATTTTTTCTTCTGTCTCTATTTGGGCTTAATAATTCATCTTCTCATTCCAGCCTGTTGTAAATGTACTCTGGTGGGAACTGGCTATGAACTAATGGATCAAACGCCGCTAGGAACCAATGATCCTTTTTCACCACCAATACCCACATTACTGCAGTATTAAACTTTCAGTACAAACCTTATTACTTATTTAATTCGTATTTATCCCACAATAATTTATTAAGCACTAGGTCTTTGGTTCCCAGTACCATTGCGCTGCTGGACATGTACACCTGAAGTTGACCTCTCTTGTTGCAAGCACAGTCTATTTCTCAGGTACGCAACTCCATTAGAGAAGTTTTAGAGACTTGCTAAAAGGCAACTATGCAGGTTTTTATGCAAATAAAGAATACTATTCCTGTAATTATCTGGATATGTCTTTCATACCAAGATGGGCACTGTATATTGACATGCAATGTAACAGCAGGAAAAGGGATAATTTTCTTCTTTTTGCATTACAAATAATTAGTTACAACTAAAGTATTAATAGAACATTTGCACAAATACAGTATCTTTGAATATGATTAGATATATTTTATGTTTAACATGTTATAGCATTCTAAGCAAGTAACCATTCCCTATAGCTGACCTTGGGAGTCACCAGAAATCCTAAACAACTAACTACCATAACTCCTATATAATCCACTAAGTCTTGTAAATGGGGTCTTCTCCCACAAATACGAGAACATAGTCAAATAATCAGGCTGCAAATTGCTGCAATTGTTGCATATACCTTATTTTACAACTTTCTTTTGGACTAACAATATTTGCAGTTGCAGTTGCTGAAAGAAGGTAAGATGAGGTCACTTTTTACAATCTAAAAACAGTCAGCAGTAAACCCTAAGCTAAAAAAAGATGATTCTACAGGCATAATCATTTCCTGAGATCAGATGCTGGTAGAAACTTGGCTTGCAATTATAGAAATATTCAATGTTACAAATGCATTCTTTCAAAAATCACAGTTATAATGCAGTTTAGCTGCTTAACAGCTTACTTTGCAAGCACACAAAAGTTCATCAAAGGGCACAAGATGTTGCTAGTCAGCAACTACGAATGGCTTCTGGGGACCTTTTGAAAGTTGAATGCATGACATCAATTTTAATAAAGCACTCCTCTTTCTCCCAGCTCCCTAACCTCGACCCAACTTAAGTGTCTATGAGCAAAGTCTGCGGAGACACAAAAACACGACATCAAAAATTAATTAACTATGCTGTTTACTTTTATTGTTGTGCTTTTACAGAGAGATCACGACACATCAAAGATGCTTCAAGTGAGAGTTTCTAAAGCAGAAGGCACAGCTGGAACTGTGCCCTCACTGTCTAGTTCAGTTGTGGCCACCATGCAGCTTCCACTTTGCAAGAACTAAAGATGTTGAATTATTCAGGTTTGTGCAACAAGGGCTGTTTTTGTTGTAACCACACTCAGATCAAAAAGCGAAGCTCTGAAAGTCACTTTAGAAGATGTATGTTTAAGGTAGTTCAAGTGCTTTTAAGCAGTATGTCAGTTTTAATATAATTTTCCCTCACACACACATAAAATGACACTCTCTCTTGTGTGTTCAGCATCTACATCCCCTTCCCTTTTGTCTATCATCCAAGTCATTCTCCATTCTTGCCACCTGCCCTCTTACTTTTTTTTTTAAATTCATCATTTTTTTCCTGCTGTTTATCTTATTTTTGGCTTTAGCCCATTTATTATTTCTGAAACGTGTCCTTTTATTCTATTTTCTTCATCACTGCTTCTTTCTCTTCCCTTCTCGATACTTCTCTCGTCTTTTTCACCCCATTTATATTTCCTGAAGGACAATACTTTTCAATTACTTCCCCCTCTTTGTATGCTTCATCATAACCTGCACAGCCATTTTATGTTATTTTCTGTTAAATTGCTAGCAGAATGAGAAACTTCCACAGTAATTTGGACTTAAATTAAATGTTTCTAGGCCAATTTCTCCAATGAAGTCATCCGCATCTGGAGAAATATGCCTGCCTATTAGTTTCACCTAATGTTATTAATAATGGGCTGAGCTCACTTTGGGGCTATAATGACACCTTTTTTACCCCTTTAGGATTCCCTGAAGATGAAAGCGAGAGATGTGTGGGCGTCATGTGACCATCTGACCTCTTCCTGATGGATTCTGTGTATTGGTATGAGGTAAAAAGGTTACAGAGGGAAATTACGGGGGAAAAAGGAAATGTAAGTGTATTGATGTATGCCAGGGTGTGAGCTAGGGACAACCGCTGAATAAGGCACTAACAGAGTGCGAATATGTGTGAAAGAAAGAAGGTCAAGGTTTAGGTTCTGGATGCAAAATTATGACAGAAAAGTAGTGAAACTGAAAAAAGTAAGTCTAGTAATTCTGTGACAGAACAAAGTCAAAGACTCAAAGTGTAGTTAGCGTGCACAGCGGTCTCCACCATGTCTGAGAACAAATGTCATCTACCGAAACTCAAGCGGCACCATCAAAAGTACCAAGTACGCCAGCACAGTTTGATTGACAGGCCAGTGCTGAGAACATTACAGTAAAGAAATAATGAAAAACACATCAAATCCAGCAGGCATAGGCAGTACAGGGAAATCCTAACTGCACAGATCAACAGCATGTTAATAACGGATTATGTTTACTTGTGCCTCCTGTTTAAACCACATATCAACAAATTTTCACGTCTAGCCATTGCTCTCAATCTTATATTATGAATATCAGTTTCTAAAATGTATAAAGTTTTTTTTCAGTTACTTACCCATAGAAATAAGCAGAAGGTGTTTGTGTTCCCCATCTGTTTTTCCTACATGTGTAATTTTGAAAACTGCTTGCTTAAATTCTAAGTGCTGTTTTTCTGGGTAATCAAAATTGCTTCTGTCGTTCCACCAGTAATATTACAGGGAATTTTCCATTTGTGCATATTGTTGAGTTACTTTTGTCATAGTAATTTCAGAATCAGCATTACTGTGTACTTGCAGGTGAAATATGGCAAATCAATTTGCTGACCAGTGCCCTACTTGCAATGGGTTTCTGTTATCAGGGTGCTTCATTCTTTCATTCTGGCCGGATTGTTTTTCAGGTGTGTTAATAGGATCAGAATGACAGTACTGATGTATTTAGAAAGCCTTGCTATGAGGACATATAGGAAGAAATTGTACATATAAGGTTTGTTGGCTTTGCAAGTAACATGCAGCTACTGTCATGGGCAGACCAAGAAGAACAGCTACGCTCCTGAGTGAAAAGATCAACCCTAAAGCTGCCTCCTTCCATGCATGGAGATTTGGTTAAAAAAGGGTGATGGGCTGCAGAAAAGTAGAAACAAATGTTGTTGTTTTTAAACTGGCATCATTGCATATTAAATACTGAAGTTAAGGAGTACAGCTGGCCAAAGCACTAAGTTGACAGGGGATTTAATTCTGGCACAGTAAACTGTATGTATTCTTGAGTCTGACTGCAATTGTGTCTGAAGATGCAAGTTTGTGACTGGGGATATTCTGCATATTATTGTAACATACTGTAATATAAAGAAACTAGTCTAACACACTAACACACATTCTTGTTGATATCGAGGAAAGTAAGAAAAGAAGCATGAATGTCGCTCCATGCATGCACATGGCTGAGAAAAGAGAGGTTTTCATTGTGCAGTGATCTCTGTAGATATACTGGAAACACTGGAACGTGCTATGCTCACTGTAAAAGTGGCAGTTTTATTTATATAGCACATTTCACTATATTTAAACTTAATACAAATACAAAATACTGTTGGTCACCAGTGCTACTCCTCAGCCTCCTGGTAGATGCACCTATGCTATCAGTTTGAAAATCCTAGCTGACATCTTTCTCGAGTGATTGTATTCACAAGATTTTCAAAAAGCCTTTTTAGTAGAAGCACTTCTGGTATCAGAAAATGAAAATCTGACGTAGTGTTATTCCCAACTTATTGTGTTCACAAAGTTGGGTGTCCGCGACCACCTGAGTCAGTTTAAGCTAAGAATTTTCTAACTTTGAATACATTTTTTATGTGACAGAAAGCTGTTCTGGTGACCTTTTAAAAAGACAATCAACACTGAGCTCACTGTCCAAAATGATGCCAAGGTTTCTGAAAAAGGTAAACTAGATATATCCTTGAATGCATCTTGTATCTGGATTCTCCTCTTCCCTTACTCTCACGCTGTTCTGTGTGGCTCAGCTAGAAACACTCTGGTGAGTAAAGAGCAACAGGACAGAGTCAAAGTTTTGGTTCTACACACCAGTGCCAGTTATTCCAGTACTCCTTCTCCATTCCAGATAAATACTCCTAGTGGCAACTATTACATGAATATCTGGTGCAAAATAAAACGTGATTTTTAGCACAATTTACAGTAAAACCTGTGCCCACAAACCTTTGTGTGTTTCATTATTTTATGGAACAGATGAATTGCACTCCTCAGAGCAAACTGCTAACATACTGTAACCAATAAAAGTCAGTCAGTCTGCGTTTATAAATTATATGGTGATTAATTGCAAATCTTTACCAATCTGTTTGTGAGTGAATGAAGTTATTCTAAGTCAGACTGAGACAGTTTTCCTTCCACCAGGCAAACTGTTCAGTCGTCTTCCAAACAAACGTGGTTGCCCAGAGGTTGTCGGTCCTGCACGATTAACCTCTGGGTGAGTGGTTGGTCACTGCAACTACTTGTAATCAGTCTCTTGCTCTGACACATCTGTTACTAGATGTTCTTTCCTCAGTCACTGAAATCTTTCACTTACCTCTACCATACTGTGTGGCTCTCTTTGAATTTCTTGTTTCTCATTTTCATTCCAGTTCTTTGTCGCTCAGAAGAATCAACGTTTCTCATTTTCTAGTTTAAACTGTTTTTCTTTTTTCATTCATGACATGAATGTTTTTCAAGTGACAGCTCAAACCCTTACTGAAGTTCTTTATATGCTGTAAAACTGAAAGATGACCCTCAGTTTAACTTGACTTTACAAGCTTTTAGCATTACAGAGTTAAAGCGCATTGTTGTGTTGTTTTTCTTTTTTCAAAATTGATGTTGTTGTTTTTTCTGAAATAATTCTGTATTCACATGCGCATAAAAATAATTTATACTTTCTAAAATTACATTTCATAGTGGGGCTAATACATTTCTCCACATCTGTACATTCCCATGTCGTGATACTACTGTCTAATCTTTATTATACTCTTACATATTATTAAAGATGAGATGACATAAAGACATTGTGGATATCAAGTGTAGCAGCTCAGTGCATGAATGTGAACACATAAATTTGGGCTGTGTTACAGGTATGACAGCAAAACAAAGAGTCACTTCACAGCTACAGCTGCAGCTAACTGCCGGGGCACTACTGGCATTTTAGCAAATAGCTTAACAATTTTTTATTAAGAACACATTTTGTGTCAGAATTAATAGCATGTGTATAAATATAAGATTATTAATAGCATTTAGGAAGAAGTTTTGGTTAAAGCATGCAAGTCTGGCAAAAGCTGTAATGTCTATAGATATTTCAAGGGAATATGTGTAAGTGGACATAGCTGACTTGGTAACATCTTGTTACCAGAAGAGCCACCTTTGTTTCTCCAAGCTGGCCAAGGGTCTGATATCTCGCCTTAGAAACTATACTTCCACGACTTCATGTATTCAGTGGCAGAAAACAAGTCAAAAATGTTGAATACTGAAGGTCCAATGATTTGTGCTTCTGCTGACTTGGTTGCCAACTAAAAGCACTGTTGTAAATTGTTGTTATTTTTCACAATGCAAAATGCTGTTTTACACTACACTTTAACACTACTCGCTGCAGTACAATAGGGGATGCTGGCCAAGTGTCAGTACATGATAAGTTGTAATGTTTTATGAGAAGTTGTTGACATTAAGAGAAAATATCACCAAAATTAAGATGAAAGAGCCACCCAAAACAGTGAAGTCTACATTAGCACAAAGTAAAAGAACAAAAAAGGAAATAAGTTACACTGGGATATATAAATTATATTTGTTAAAAGTGTTCATAGCTCACACTCATGATATGCAACAGATATGCAAACCTTTTGTTTCATTACATCCAGCCTACCTCCCTGTCAGCTCTCATCACTTCTGTGTGTCATTATGGTGGTTGTGTTTTTAATTTCTATTTCTTTGTCTGTGTTTTGTGCTGCCACTGCAACCCCTGTGTGCAAACCAAATGTCCCTGAGCGCTTTAGTGATATAAATTGAATCCTGCCTGTGACCCGGAGCTCTGAATAAGAGGCATAACAGAGAGGATAGGGAAAAGCAAAGAACAATGATTGTTTCTCAGAAGGTTGTTAGTCTGAATCAAACTCATCCAAACACCAAAAAAAACGGCTTTCTGTGATGCATTCTCTCTTTCACATAATAAAATGCTAGTATTGGCTATTTGTCCTTTGTAATTGCAAGAAAACACACAGACATACACAGCGATGAGATGAGAGCTACTTGTGTATTTCTCGTCTCATTACTGTAGCCAATAACAAATAAATAGTGTGTGTGTGTGTGTGTGTGTGTGTCATGGGGGTGTGTAACTCACTTGGTATTCAGTCACTTGTGTTTCCTGGCAATGTATACACATAAATACTCGATGGACGGAGTCAGCATCTACTACAAGCACTTAAAATCGACAGGACAGCTGGCACCACAAAGGCTGGCAAATCTATTTAAATTCACAAATCTGTAACTTCTAAATCATCTTAAACGATCTAGCCCCACTCTTAATTACAGTCAAGTTGTTTAAAAACCTTTTATATTTACAGTAGCTTTTTTTCTACCCAAGCATTCTTGTGAGAAAAAAAAATTTCTTGGAAGGGACAAACTTCCTCCTCATGGAAGAACCTTTCAGCTTGATATTGGCCATATAATTGGTGGTAGCCATAACGTCAGTGAAGACACACAGCTGTGTTTCTTCCTCTTTTCCTTTTGAGACACGATACAGCGACAAATGAATCTCAACGTTTCTTGATTTATTTTCATTTGCTTCTTCACATTTATTTGGCAAATTAACTTTGGTTCGGCCTTGTGTTCCATTTAGTTCATATAGAAGTATTAGCACAATGACACTGATGAAAAGCGTTTCATTTAGATATTTATTTGGAAAAACTCATCTTATATACAAGCAATATAATTATTATTTTCAAACTGAAGCATTAAATGCCAGTGTTAAGACAACATACTCAGTACATAATACAAATAACAGGGAAAAAAAAGACACAACAATCACACGGTAACTTCCTGTGTTTTCACCAGAAAAGGCTCAGGCTGATACATGCCACTACTTCAACGGGACAGATTGTGTTGTCACTGAATGTTCTTGTCGATAAGTATAGAAAAAATGGTTTGAATTAAAAGAAGCAGTTTCTTGGTTTTGTAATATTAAACAGGAAGATAAGGTTATGGAAGGACTATTATTGAACAACGAGGTAAAGGCAACACAATGGCTAGGAAATTAACAAGTCTCCGTGTACAGATTCGCATACATTTTCTATCAGGACTGAAGTATGGTGCATTGTTGTCACGTGATAACTAAACGGACAGCAATATTTAAGTCTTTGTGTCACAGGCTTTAAGATACTTAATATTACTACTACTTATAATAATAATAATAATAACAACAATAGCATTTGAGTCAGACTGCCCTTGTTTCACAGCATTAGGCTTATAAGGTGACAAATCAAAGAGCTCAAAGAAAAAAACAACAACTTAAAATTGCGTTTGTAGATGCTAACACAATTTTAAAAAAAAAATACCTTTTTTTTTTAAACTTTCAGTTGCTGTTTAAATTTAGGCAGTATAACATATAATATAATCAAACAGGTTTGGACACAGTTGCTGAACTCTTTTCATAGACAGCTGTTGCACACTAACAGTGAACTAACACTGAAAATAGAGCGGTACTCTTATGAGGTGCCTTTTTATTGCATGTTACCTTTCAGAATTAATTCACTTGAAAATGTCAGTGAAAATAAACTGAAGATGGAGTGAGAGATTACTAGCTATTGTGAAACAAACTAGAGCTGGGCGATATATCGAGTTTTTATCCCTATAAAAATATCGATATATTTTTATACGAGATATAAGATGTGACAATATCCTTTATATCGATATAGTCTATGTTACGTTATAACTATACTTGTGGAGCCGCAAGTTTGCCTCTCTTTCATTCACTTTTGTCTTTACGCAACATTACTTGGCCTCGCCCCTCCTTCACTGAACACAACTCCCCCTCCTCCCCCATCGCTTCACCTGCAGGAAGCGACAAGATGGACACGGCAAATCTCCGTTAACGAGTTACTGCGCATCGCCCAGTGCGTGGGGCTGGACGCCGTCAACGTGTTAGCTAGCTAACCACGCTAATGAGCTAACCACGCTAACGCCATGCAGCCCAGAGGGGCTGCACAGCCTAAAATCCTTTCATTTTCTCAAAAGTTGACAGCGCACCTTATGTATGAATTCTGGTTGTGCTTGATGGCCGCGAACCGATTTTATGTGGTACACAGCGCTCAGCAATCTGTCAAAAAATGTTTTAGTACGACTTTGGTAAGCTACGGTGCTGCACCGCTTGATGGATTGTCAGAGCATTACGGCTACCGTGGAGCCTCGCGGAGCGATACGTACTGTGCTTCAACGTAATATTACCCTACTGTGTATAAGGACCATAAATGGCACCTGTTAAGAGACGTGGTTATGAAGAGGATTTCAAACTCAATGCTGTCAGTCACGCAGTAGAAGTTGGGAACAGAGCAGCTGTGAAATCTGTCTTTGTTACTATGCTCAGCGTCTTTTAGTTTACATTTTGACTGCCCAATTGTGAGCTTTTTGTTATGCACAAAACAACATTGTTTTCTTTTATTTATGGAGCATTATTATTTAATAAATGCTCATAATTTATTTTTGAGTAAATTTTATGTACATCTATGCTCTATGTTAATAAAAGTGCCTGTGTGACATCTGGGACACAGCTTTGACTAAGAACTCTCTTTTTGTTCTTACTTTATGGCTTTAAAAAAAATATCGAGATATATATTATATCGCCGTCCAGGTAAAAAATATCGAGATATGAATTTTGGGTCATATCGCCCAGCCCTAAAACAAACCTTTGACGTTTTGTATGAGTTGTACAGTGTCACAAATTCTTGAAAACTAATGCACGAAAACAAAGAGCCACTATAACCTAACTTTGCAAATAGCAATTTATGTTCCTCGGTTAATTATGAATCACTCAAGTAACTCATACACACATGCTCCACAAATGCAACAAAGTGCTCTATGTTTTTATGGTTCATAAAAGCTCAAGTATTTATATAAGTCCAGACTCTCAACTGACTCACAGTGGCTCCACTCAAACGGTGAGCAATGGGATTCTGCAACTTTGCTCAGCGTTAATCAAATAAATATTGTTACAATTAGTTGAATTTAGTCTTTTAGAGGCAAAAGATTTACCGTGATATGAAATCAATCTTTTTTGTAAAGCCTGAGCAAAGCAGCATTAGTGAATAATTTAAAATAGAGGGTGGCAATGTTAATGTAAGTATTTTTATTTTTTTATTTTAGCTGCAAAATTCGTATTTTGCAATTCATTCATTTCATGAACACACAAGTAATAACACAACAGCAACAGGTCAGGTTGCAATCAGTTCAAGTTAATGAAGGTACCATTCACCCATTTTTTAACCAGTTATCCAACCAAGGGTTAATGGTGTGGTTTACCCTGGCCAGGACACTAGATCATCATAGACCTCAGAGAGAGATGTTAGTCTAATGTATATGTGAGAGGCTAGTGCTGGAGGAAACTCGCAGGCCAGGGACATGACACAAACTCCACACAGAAAAAAACCTGAGCTGACCAATAGGTTCTAAATGAGAACCTCCTTGCTGTAACAGTGTTAACCACAGCACCACCATGGCACCCTTTGTAAATAAAAGTATTATATTTCAGTAGCAGAAATAACTTCAAGCTCTAAGCTGAGCTCCCCCTGCTGACATCTGGGCACCATCCAGGCAGACATGGGCTGTCAGCACCATTGTGAGGGCAACAGCCTGATAAGTCAATAGACCGACACTGACAACGCTAAGGCAGAAACTGCTCATTAGGGAGCCTTGTTAAGAACCCTGCTTAATAAGGGGAAATCTTGAATCGAAGAACATATGCTGTTCAACTGATTAGAGAGTCAGAAATATTGTGATACATGCAGGAATTGTGATATGTAACGAAAGAAGCTTGAAAAAGAACCTTTATGGCAATCATCTATTTATCGTTATCACAAAGATCATGATGCTTATTTTTTTCATCTAAACATGTTTTATGTAGTGTAAGTTCTAGTGTATGTTAACACATTGCCAACTAGGTCATTAACCCCTGGGCTTTTAAAAAATCCCATAAGTGTGTTAAATTAAAATCCCGACATCTAATATTTCATAACTTTTCTTAAAATGGGTTTACTCATCAGATGCTGAAATTTAGAGAGTGTAGGATAAAGAACCAACAAGGGCACCATTTTGAACCCATAGAATTTAATGTAAAACCACCACATGTATTACATGTATTAGGTATTGCGTTGTTGTGCCATTTGTTTATTGGTGTATTCTAAAATATATCTTACCTTTACAGTCTGTACTGAATTATCTAAATTGTTTCAAAACTAATAAAATACCTCAAACCCAAAAGGTGATTTTGCTTATCTGGATGTAACGTTTTCACTAGGAGAAACAGTTTGTCACTCATCCAAGTGACTTCTTCAGTCTCAGCTAACCGCAGGTTTCTCCAACCTTATACACAGTACATTTGCACAATAACTGAAACTAGCCCATTAAATGCACAATGGGCTGCAGTCAGTTCCTTGATCATTAATTTGCAAATTTACACATATGGAGCAGTATTTAAGCTTTGACTCTCATCATCCACTAGATGAAACTGGGTGCCATCAGGACCTTTTGGGATTCACTTACCTGGATGATTGAGCATGCATCAAGACAAAATGCCTAAAACTTAAACTTTATCAAAACTTACTTATAATTAGCAAAAACTGATGAAAAATAACAGCTTAACCTCTTCAAGAAATGATGTTAGCATTACTGCTGTTGGTGCTGGACAGGCTCAAAATGACACCCTTCTAGTGCTTCTAGTGTTAGGTATATAACACTATAGTTCCACAACATAAAATTATGATATTATAAGATATAGAAGATACGAATAACAAAGATGTATCTTGTATTATCCATCTGAGATAGATAAGATATAATATCAGATTATAAAACCCTAATTTCACTGTCTCTTCACCTTTAAAAGCCAAAACTATGCCCTTGCATATCACACACACACGCGAATGTGATAAAGTGAAGCCGACAGTAATCAGATGCATCCACAAAGGTCAAGGCTTTCCCATTTCAATGAGGAGTCTTTCACTGCCTGAACACATTACTCTGTGGATCAAATTCAATAACCTCACTCCCATATGCATATGATTGAGTAATCCATATTAACAACTCACACCATTATTATGACCCACACATTTATGTCTATTCATTATTCACAGCTTGATAATAGATTGTGTTTCTGCATGTTCACACAATCAGAGTCAAAACTCTGTCATTAAGATAATACAAGCTGGAGTGCTGCTGAAATACAATGAAAAAAGGAGAAACTTTGTTTACATGCAGGATGCAAACATTTGACCTTGATGAATAAATAATATAAATACATGTGTATTCAATTGCTACACACTATTCCAGCAGTGTCCTTAATAAACAAAAAGACATGGTAGTCAAATAGCCATTGCACACCAATATATATGTATTACCAGTCATATCAATATTTAATCATATTTTCATACATCGTTCACTGTTTTGTCATAACTTGCAGGAGTTTTACATGACACGATTAAAAAACGAAAAACCACAACAGCAGCTTTTATATTTAGTTACAGACATCAGTCAAAAGAGACTTCTGGAGTTGTAACTGTGTAACGATGTAGGGGTAGTTACATGTTATAATAAAGGTATAAGGTAGCTAAAAGGATAAACATTATTTATACTGTGTCCAAGCTGGGTCAGCTTTACTGTTATTCCTGAGCCCAAGTGGTACAGGAAGCCAAAAGAATGACAAAGTGCCTTGGGGGCTTGTTTCTAAACAAACAAGACTACAGTGAGATAAAACTAAACACGGAGGCAGGATGTAATAATTTTGATACAGTAATTTTGTATCAAGCAATCTCCAGAATTTCTGTACACCTAAAAGAAAACTCAGTTTCTTTGATAAACTGTCTACATTCAAGAGAGAAATGTGTTTCGCATCCTCTTGAGTAAATCTTCATCTTAAATTGAAACAATGTTGCTACCTAGCTATAGGGGTGGATGTAGAAGGGTGGCATGGGGTGGCAAGTGCCACCCTAAAATGATCTCTTGCCACCCCAAGTGCCACCCTAGTTTTGCATATGACAGTGTTGTTTATTTAAAAAAATAAAATAAAAAAAAAAGAGTTAGTTAGTAGTTACAGTTAACAGTGAATATAAATGCTAAAACTGAATATATTGCATAGTGTTACCCCCCTCCAATATTAACAAATGGTTCAGCCCATAGCGCAGACCTTTTCTTTTCTTTTTTTCAGTAGCAAGCGATGCTTATGGTGTGTTCACACCGAACGCGATAGACGCGACCAAAACGCGCCAGACGCCCCTAGCTTGACGTGTGCAAATTTGCACCTCGACGCGTGTCCAACGCTAATTATAATAACAATTCTATCTTGATATGCTGTCTTATCACAGGTTAATTTTTCAAAAAAGACCTGGGTCGTGTAGCAGCCAACAACTCCTCCAGAGAGGCTGTCCTGGTGAGGGAGAAGTTCATGGCCCACCTCTTGGCAGAGGGAGCAGTGTCTTGGCAGCCAAAAGAATAGCCTGTTTGAAGACCCACTGACTTCCCCACAACCCTGCCGTTTTCTTAATAAATGGAGCTCTACTCCAAAATAAACTAACCTCTCTTTATTCTCTTAAATAATTGGTCTTCACTATGTTCCTATAAAGTAGTATATTTTTTCATTAGTATAATATTAAATTAATTCTGTGTGCCAATATTTGCTGTGTAGTAGAACTGAGACATTAGTCATTACAAAAATTTATTTCAAATAATATTAAAATTCTCAAACAGAAAAACATTAAACATAAATATATAGAATATAACTATTTACAGAGAGACAGGAATAAAAAGGACCCAGCTTAAAGTTGAAGAGCCTCAGGGAGAAGGAGGAGAAAAATAAGAACATTGTTTCTGCCCTGGAGAGCCTGCTGCCTCATCAGAAAACTACTGATTGCTAGGGTCCAATTTTTCCAAATTTAACACAGCTGTGCTATTTTCAAAAACTAATTTATAAATTTGAAATTTTACAAATTCTCTCATGTGAGGCGGCATGCTCTCCAGAGCAGGAACAAGGCTGAGGAGGGAATGCTCCGTTGGAGATTGGCGTGGCCTCTTCAAGGACTCCAGGATGGCCAGCTCCACTGCTGATGGACCGTCCTGGGACCTGTCCCTCGTCCGCCTCGGAGCTGTCCTCCTCTGTGGGCCTGTAAAACACAGCACAAAACAACACAAAGTAATGAGAAGGCTGCTACTAGATTTTCATTTTCAACATTGAAAAAAAACAGGATATAAACAGATTGGTTGTAGATATTTAGTAAAGGTAATCACAAGGGAATCCAACAGAGTAAAAAGTTATCAGCGCTGCTGTACATCTGTTGCTACAATTATATACCTTTGGTTGCAGCAGCAGGAGCTGAGGGACTGGGGAGCCAGGAGAAGCAACAGGGGATGGCTCTGCTGCAGAATCAGTTGGTTCTATCAAGACAATATTAAATGTTAACAGGTTGAAAACAGTAGTCATAGAGAAAGTATATACAATGGTCCCTCATTTATTGCAGCAGGGGTTCTCAGAATAACTAGCCCCTCGCCACGCACTTTTTTTCACACACACACATGAATATTACTCACAGTTCTCACAAGTTGATTCTCAAAGTGCAAACCTTTGTAGATTTCAAAACTTAAAAGTATTATTATGCCGCGTTTTGTCTTCATCTGCCTGCCACTTTTGTGTGCCTTTTTCCCTCCCGGTGCAGGTGTCTATTTCCAAATGAGGGTCATAGTTATGGGTGTTTTTGTGCTGTTTTTTTTATTGGACGTGATGGTTATCAAAACCAAACATGACAAATTTGGCAAGCGCAGGAGACACGACATGGAGGAGATTTGTCAATCAGGCTGCAGAATGCAATGCGGATTGTTGACAGTTGTACTTTGCAATAAAAAAATCAGCGAAAAAGCGAGGCAGTGACGGATGAACAGCGGGACAACTGTGTGCTGTTTATTAATAAACAATAACATATATTTCTATATGACAACATGCATAAGAGCAGAACGGTATTTGGACATCAGTGGGAAAATAGTGGGACAGTAGACGGGCTTGCTAGCTTTTGTGCGGCTTCCCCGGGTCAGTCAAAAATTTCAAAAGAGAAATGAATGAACTTACCAGGTTGCCCAATCTCATCACATATCATCCTCCAAGCTCGTTCCTTTATATTCCTGTCTCGGTACAGAAAGCAGTGGGTGTCGTACAGCTCTGGGTGGTTTGCAATCGTGTTTATTAGCCTTTCCTCCATATTGAATGAAGTATGAAGGGCTTTGGCTGGATCTGCCCCTTTGACCTAGGTCAGAGCCACATCACCAGGCTAACTGATTGGTTGTCGCGGCACAAATTGACGCTGGAGTTCAGATTTTTCCAACTCGAGCGGCAGACGCGATACGCGTGAATGCACAAAATGCAACACAAAAACTGCGTATTTTTATTCGCGCGTCAAACGCGTTTTCGCGACGCAAATCTGCTTCTGAATTTTCGCGGGACCTGCAAACGCACGTCATCGTGCTTTTCCATTGACTTTACATGTAAACCTGACACTCTGGTCGCGTCTATCACGTTCGGTGTGAACACACCATTATGATGGTGCCAGATCACATTTTGAACAACACCAAATCTGGGAATTTCAGATTTCACACAGGTGGTTGGTTGTTGCACTCTGGAAATTGAATGAAGGTGACTGTTATTAATCCTCTGGGGTTCAGGGACCGCTGCACCTCCAAATCACATGACTGATTTAAGCTGACACAGCAACAAGCTGCAGCCACGCGGAGTCTCTATTTCAGCCCAAAGTATACATCGGCTTTTAAATTGCAACTAAAGGCCAGTAAATCCAGAGTTATGATAAAAATATATATATAAGCCATGCTTTTTTCTAAATACTGCTGTTACGTTTTGTGTGTGTGTGTGTGTGTGTGTGTGTGTGTGTGTGTGTGTGTGTGTGTGTGTGTGTGTGTGTGTGTGTTTAGAAAAGAATGATAGCAAACAGGCAAATAAATTGAAACAATTTGAGGGTGAAATACAAACGTAAACTGTAAAGGAGTCAAAAATAGCCGATTGTATTTCGGACCTCAGAGGGTTAATCCAAAAAATCATGAAAAATTAGGTTTAAATTTGTGTTCATGACAGTGCAGATTTCTGACATTTTGTGTAATTTAAGCATGTAACAATGTGATTTTTTACTAACAAAAAAAGTGTGAAACTTAAGTTAGACTTGTGTTTGTAAATGAACCGCCCCATGTTGTGTAGCATTATGGATTTTATACTTAGTGGGCTACATATTTATTTATTATACAGACTATACGGTGCATAAAATCAAAACTCACATGTTTTATGCAACTAAAGTGTTTAATTATGTGGGCTACAGACAATAATTAAGTTATAGACTATATTTATATGAAAAACATGTATACTTACTGCATTTGAATCATTTTAACCATATGTAACCACCTGCATATGTGTTTGGGAAAAAAAAAGGCCTTGATTTTGCCACCCCATTTGATTTCTTTGCCACCCTCTTGCCACCCTAAGAAAATTTCTCTAGCCCCTGCCTAGCTACCCTGTCGAGTGGTATCTTAAAGAATTCATTATCTCTAAAACACACCGATGATTGAAATGTGCTCAGGATTTACACAACATACACACAACATTTATCTAGTGACTTTCTTATCTTACCAAGTACTCAAAGAGCTATGTGTAACAACACATTTAAGCTACTTGCTAACTTGTTACCATTTGCTGAAACCATAAAGAAAAACCTTTTTAGATAAGGCCAAGTAATTTGAAATTTCAGGTCAATCATACAAATTATTTTTGAGCAAGTCCCAGTTATACCTTTCAAATATTTTACAATGGAAACTGTTCAGGTCTGTTCAACACTAGAGTAGCCAACATTTTTTTGATGACAACAGTCAGCCTTTTTTTGTCTGTTTCTGTTTTATTAATTTCTTTTTAATTTATGTCATCTGAGAGAGAGACATAGTCTGCTGCATTTCCTCTGGGTTTTGTTTTCAGAAGTTTCAGAAAATCTAGCCAGTTGCAGAAGAGTAGCAACGCTTATTCACACCTGATGTCTGGTGAGAAAGTTCACATCAGTGGGGAGTAAGAGATGGTGGTGCAGTTGCAGGTAAGATTTTACAAGGTAAAGCAGAGGTCTACCATTCATGAAGTCAAACTTGACAAAACAATATTATGTTATTGTAACATAAACAATATTTGTTCATATACTAAAGTTGGGGGATATGTAAAAATTTTCCAACCGAGAATCATCAGTCCAATAATCAACGATGGGCGATACATTCTTGCATGTGCAGACTTTTTGATGGGCGGAGAAATATAATCATGCACGGACTGATTTGCGCATTTACAACACAGAAGTCCAAACATGGACGAACTAATTTCCCAAAAATATTAGGGCTGTCAGCGATAACGCGGTAATCATGATTAAAATGTTTAACACGCTCAACCCATCTGGAGCGCAGAATGTACAAATTTTTGACTCTGTCTGTGCTCCAGATGGGTTAATTGTTAATCACATTAGTCATGATGACGGCGTGTTAACGCTGACAGCGCTAAAAAAATATAAAGTTGGGATGAAAGAGATAAACCTAAGTATGTAGCCAAAGCGGTGCGCCACTTGTGCACACGTATAGTGCGAGCAAAGTACTCAAACAGGACTAACTTACATGAGCATAAACGTGTCCGCCATCCAGCTGAGTATGCTATGCTCTCACCAGCTTCTGCAGCTCCATCAACAAGCATTTGGGCTCAGTCTGAGGAGGGTGCATTTGCTCGCAGATAAAAGAGGATGCTGTTAAAACAGCACTATTCATTTTTTTTTCTGTTAACTGCTTCTATTAGCTCCATCATTCTTAGCAAACTTGCTCATGGCCAAATAATGTAACATAATGAGCCAGGGAGGAAGCAAAACTGAATACACTGGTCACAGGACAAGGAACGATCAAAATAAAACAGGAAACAGGAGATAGGCATGGAGACGTGGACTTGAAGGGAGACACGACTGACTGGGGAGACACGGGAGATGAATGAACACAGAGACAAGGGTGACTCGACAAGAAACAAGGAACACAGGAACAGCCCAGAGAACACAAGGAGACGGAGACTAAACACAGGCTGAGATAAACACTAAGGGAGGGAGAACGAAGATCACTGAGAACTAAAGAAAACTAAAACCATGAACAACAATAATCAAAGAAGAAAATTTCTTTGAGTCTGAAACACAAGTACTAGGTCGCACAAGAAGCTTAGAACTGAGAGGAGAGAGCTAAAGAAGGAGGTCTGCCTCAGTCTGCATCCCCCTCCAATTTAGATTTATGCCTATTGAAGCTTTAAGTTTCTTGGCCAACGCTCTGTTAAGGGTAATCTAAGGAGCTTGGAAAGAAAAGTGACTGGTCTTATTTTGTCCAGTCGCTTTTCCTTCCAAGCTCCTTAGATTACCATGACCTTGAGGACCTTCACAGACCTCTGTTAAGGGTATTTTTGCAAGTGAGACCAAAAGTGGAAACACATTGTAATAAAACTGTCATGGTCTGGAGTCTGTGGCTCCGTCTTTATGGTTAAGTTTATTATTATTATGGGTTTCTGTACCCTCCTTTTTTCACGTTTCATGTTCCTATGTTCTGTGTCCCCCTGTCTGTGTTAAGTTTGTGTGTTGTGTCATTACGTGTATGTGTTTCCTGTTTTATTGTGAAGGTCTGCATCTTATGTGAGTTTGTGTTATTCCCCTCCGTCATTCTGTGTATTTTCCTCCATCTTCCTGGACATTGCAAGGTACTCTCATTCGTGTTTTAGTTTTGTTGTTTAAGTTTTAGTTTTCCCAGTTCAGAGTGTTTTCAGTTCTGTTTCTCGCCACCCGCTTGCCCCGGCAACCCGTGACAAAAACATTCAGTGTAGGCATTTAAATTTTTATCTGTAAATTACACAAATTGTCACGAGGCATTTTATGTCAGAAACAATATTGATACATTTAGCAACTAAGTATAGAAAATAATATATCTATTGGAGTACAGCTAATAAATCCAAAGCCCTCGATTGCCTATTTTTGTTTCCGAAATGAAACTCTCAGTATGACCAAAGATGTGCCACTCTGAAATTGAGTAGCTGTCATTTATTAGTATAACCACACAGGCACACTCACCTTCTCATTCGCTCTCGCAGAACTGTACCCTTTGTTTCCTTTGTTTTCACATCAATCTCTATTTCTGAGTGAAAAGCCTATTAATTCAAATTCTTCAGAACAACATTTGACATGATTTGTGTCACATTCAAAACATCAGGACCGTCTGTTCCCTGTTTTGACCTTTTGCTCGTTCTAATCGAATCTTGTTAATGAGTTGCAGAACTAGATGCCAACAGTGCCACACAGGAAGTGCTGTTTTGTGTTCATGTGTATAATTTAATTTCTTGCTTTGGACTTGTGGATTTGCCCTTCAGGCAGAGTCAGTAAATATTTGAAGACCTCAGCAATCGACTGTACAGTGATGTGATTATTTTAACAGATAAGCATTTATAAGTAAATAAAGGATTTAAGATAAGGTGCAAAAACAAGTTGACAATTTAGGCGTTTATATGTTATATATTAATTGCTTCTCAAACTCAGTATTGGTGCCGTAGTTCAACTTCTCAGCACAGCCAAGTACTTGTGAAGTGCTGCAAAGTGAAATGTAGCAGAGGGATCTGGTAGTGTTGTGAGGCTGATCCATTCCTATTAAAGTCTAATTTCTCATTTTACAAAGGCCTACATTTTAATATGGAAATTTAGTTGGAATAAATACGAGGAATGACTCCACAGTTTACTTTCTGCTACGTTAACATCATATCCAATCATTAGCTTCACGCAATCATTCACTCACTTGATGTCATTTTCTAATCACTAGTTCAGAGAGGCCTTGGAGCTGAGTGCAACAGACAATGCAGTGCTGAAATAATCACACTGTTGGTTTTAGTCTTATTGGATTTGTTGACACTGAGACAAGTAAAGAATATTGTTTCCTTTAAGCAGTGTCTGGGTGATTTCTTAGCCCCACCAAAAAGTAACATTCACAGCAAAGCTAATGTAACAATTTGTGGAACTTTCTTCATTAAAAAGCAGTTTTGGTCTTGTGTGTCCATAATGAAAGGATTGTGTTGATGCCGTATTAACTATTCATGCAATAAGTGCTTTAAAGTTAAAGGAAGAGCGCTCTTTGTATGTTCGTTCATTTTTAATTTTGACAGCCTTGTCTTCAGTTTTCCTCCCAGAATGTCACAGTTTTAATCAAAGAGCATCGCCTTTTCTTTGTGCTGCAGTGTGTACCACACAGGCTTAAACTGAAATGTCACAACAAGGATTGAGGTTTCATATCTGGTTATATTAAACACAATCTAACTTTGTTAGGAGAGGGGATAAACATTCTTCTTCAGTACTGAAGGCGAGAGAAATGCTGGATACAAATTATTGTTCTCCTTTCGCTCTTCTGGTTAAAAAACAAAAGTGAGGCCCAGTGGTTGCAATTGCTGTAGCTGTACAGCACACAGGTTGACTTTCAGACCTGAACAATTGTGTCTACACCAGGACAGAAAAATGATGCAAAATTCTGAAGCATGAAGACAAATATGGCTACTCCAATCAAGAGGTTGTAATGTTAAGTCTAAATCATTAAAATTATACAAACCTGTGGATGTTAAAATAAAATAGTTCATGTTTCTAAAATAAAAATTATACACCGTACACTCTTTTTTTTCTATTTTGGGGTTAAACAACAATGATACAGATTCACTGTTAAAAGTCTTTACTACAAGCACGCATACCTACCCAGTATCAAGGCAAAGCGTGTATCAGACACACCGGTCCATTGTGTCCATTTCACGCTCTAATTCATGAAATGCACACGCATGCAGAAGTTACACTAAGTCGCAGTAAATCGCAGTACCAGCAGACAGACAGAGATAATTTAATTACAAGCCAACTTAAAAATAATCATAGGAAAGTGTTTAAACAGACATTACTAACACATTTCCATGTAAATACATATTAGCCACCTAGCTAAATTGTTTCTGGCATTCCACTTCCCTGCAATCCACTTCATACCTTCCTTGGTCACTAGTGATTTCTTGGCTTTCAATATATAAATATATATTATCTCCCCCTGCTGGAACTGCAACTTAAGTTGCACATACCATGCTCAGCATGAAAAATGAGCTCATTTTCTCAAGTATAGAAAGTTCCACACACAGAACACCATAAAAAGGACGTGTCAAGCTGTATTTGAGCAATTTACAAATGTACAAATTTACACAAGCTCATGCATTTCAAACTCATTTTGCACATTAAACACACAGCATCCCCATGGCCTTAGCATTTGAAATCTTTTATACATGTTGTTTGATCCTTTGAACCAAATTTACATTCATACTGCTGCACGCTCAAACTGACACATTACACTGAAGACAAATTTCATTCAGCATGAAACATTTTATTTCACTGGCTCTAAGCATACTCAAAGACTCAAATTCTAAATCCCTCCTAAAGGCCTCTAGAGGCTTCAATGTTCAGTGTAACCCAAGATATAAAGGTAAATATTGTGTTGCACATAATTTCCTTCAAGGTTTATATCCACTCTTCTGTCAAAAGAATAACATCCAAATGGGGTGGGTGTTATGAATATGACAGCATCTTCTGGCTGTAAAAACCAATCAGAGCATTCAGGATTAAAAATAAATATTTTTTACACCGATGCCCAGCTATGCTTACAATTGCACAACTTACAAAGTACCCTGAAAATGGGGTTAAATATAAGACAGAAACACCTCAACATGCTGATAAGTTGGCTTTCTGAAAGTCTTGATTTGCATACTTCTTCGATCAGAGTGAACAATATTATGTTAAATGCTCCAAGCAACCACTCTCATTGAGTCTGTGTCAACTGAAAATGACATGAAGGATTCATCATTAGCGACTGGTTAGGGGCCAATAAAGTCAGACCTCCCTTTTCCAGTGAAACACATCGTAAATCTGAACGAATGCAGTTAAAGGAAATGGTCATTTACTTTGCTGAATGACCAGTTCCTTGAAATGGTCATTCAGCAAACGTTCAGCAAATGGTAATTCAGTGAAGTGTCCACTATAGGTGCCATAGAAGTTCTGTTACACAGTATTACATGTTTTTATAACAGCATGTGAAGCTCCAAAAATTAACAACCCTTAATATTCTTTGTACCACTGTGCTGCTAAGTTTCTTCAGTCAGTCTGATTTTTATGATGGGACCCTGGATAAAAGTTATTACATTAAAAATAATACTTTCAGGTTAAATTTCAACCTGATATCGACGATACAAAAAAAGAGGGATTTCAATTATAGAGTAGGACTTTGACAGCATATATTGATTATACATTGTCATTACAGAAATAGTCTACTTAATCCACCAAAGTATTAGATAGATTTGGTAGATAGATAGATGTTAACACTGATGTAAGGTTAAGACCAGAAACAGAACAAGAAAGCACTCATTCAATTACCATAAACAGAAATGTGCCACATTTTAGATTGACATGTGCTTTGCCACATGTTGTTGTGTTGTGTTACAAAGTAAACCAACACTGTGAGCACAATGAAATGAATGAGCAAACTCCACCCTGTGATATGCTAACAGTGGTGGTGGCATGTCCACAGCACTCCTGACTGTAACACACAAATTTAGAAAATGCAAATCATCATAATGGAACTGCACAAATCAGAAAACCCATTTAGCCCCTCTATTTGAGTCTGAAGTTCTTTGTTGAAAAAAGGCAAAACAAGAGTCTGAGCTTGATTCACATTATTGTACATAAATGGTGCCACATAAATCCTGGTCCTACATTATCATCCTCCCCGTGTGTGTGTGTGTGTGTGTGGATGTAGTCTATGATTTGTGAGGCCCCTTTCAATGCAGGAGGCTGCAGAACCAGATTGAACTATAATTCAGCACTTGAGGCATGGCACAGCACAGCACACAGATATGCAAGTGCACACATCAGAGGCATGCACACACCTGCAAGAAAACACCTGCTGGTGCAGCTAAACTAAGCAAACTCATTTAGACGACTAATTCTTACTTTCCTTGTTTCCTTTCTTCAAAACGACGAAAAAAAAAAAATCGCAAAATATCCTCCGGCATCCACCAATATACTTGGGCAGCTTGCCCAAGTAAAGTCTTTGTGTGGGTAACAGTGAATACATAAATCATGGCAGCCAAAATCCAGTGCAGACGAGATTCAAATTAAAAGCTTGGTGCTTTATATGGGACCATCTCAAAGTTCAAACTATCCTGTCTTCATGTATGCTCCCTGCTTTCCCCAGTTGATGAAATGTGCACGTTCACATGTCCTAAGCATGTAGTATCCAGAGATAAACTAAATGTATTCTTTGGCCTGGGTACTTGAGGCTCGCACACATAGACTACAGTTCACCCACATGTATACGTAGCTAATTTTATGACTCATCGATGAATAAAACATTAAAAACTTCTCTAGACTTAGCAGGTGATTATAAGCTAATGCATTCCCTTTTAATTTGTTGCCAGAGTGTGCAGTGGGATGCGTCATAGGCGGAGATTGCCTAGCACCCACCTCTAAATTAGTCTTTAGTAGGAGTCAATGGACATGAGCTGCTGCCTTTCAGCCCAAATTTTAAGACCTCAGTATGCTTCTAACAAAATGTGTTACACATTTAAAAGTATTTAAACCCCTCTCGTATTACACAGAAACCCATTTTAAGCACTTTTATGTTAATTTTAAATCTCATCATGTACTATGTTTAACAATGGTAAATGAACTGGTATTTATATAGCATTTTCTTCTCTTAGTGAAGATTTAGCCATTCATACACATTCATGGTTTAATCACTGTCTTTAGGAGCTTTTTACACATTGTGTCCACACTCACAGATGCACTGGGGCAATCTCTGGTTCAGTATCTTACCCGAGGACATTTCGACTTATGGACTGGAGGAGCCAGGTATCAAACTATTTAAGATTCAGTTTTCACTAGTTGCTCTATCACCTCAGCCCCAGCTGCCCATTAAAACAATAAAACCCCCAAACACGTCCAAAATGGAGATATGGACTGTATAAAGGTTCTATCCAGTATGCTAGCTGTTCCTACAACTGTACTCGTCAGGACAGAGAACTCCTTTTTTGTGTCTGGAATCTCTCAATTTGGGGGTTACAACCCCTTATGCTGTTATTATCACTGGGACCACTTTACACTTCACCCTACACATCTGCTCCAATAGTTTCTTTAGTCCCTGGTACTTCTCAGTTTTCCTCATCCTCCTTCCTTATGATATTACTATCATCTGGGACTGCCACAACTGCTGCCTTCTGCTCTTTGTCAACCACCACGATGTCTGGTTGGTTACCAGCAGCTGCTCGTCTGTCTGGAATTTAAAGTCCCCCAGGATCCTCGTCCTGCTGCTCTCAACCACTTTCGAGCTTGTCTCCCATTGGGAGTTGGGGTCATTTAATCTTACACTAGGCCCATTATCCCAGTTAGAGTACACTATGCCTGCTTGCATCTTACATCCTGTTCGTTCTACTGGGTTTTGGACTGCCTCTGGGGCACCTCTGCACAGCCTAAAGGTGTGATGGCCTCCTGCCTGAATGAATCCGTTGTTTAGGACTTGTTCTTGTGCTGCTGTGATCAAGCCATCTATCTTAGAGGTAAAAAAGGTCCTTATTTTACTTCTTATTTTGCGCACCTTTTTTGAGTTATTTTCTTTTTTTTTTAATGGAACCTTAACTTTTTTTTAACATTTTATGTACTAGATTCAAATAATTTTAAATGTATGCATTTATTAGTTTACCATACATTTGTTAAAGGAGGGAAACACCTGGCTCATAATACTAATTCTATAATTATCGACATTCTGGAACTGCTTCCCAGTTTTCATTCCTTCACTTTCCAAATTGAATTTGACACAAGATCATTTTCCCCATTGTTTCTTTTTCCCTTCTGTTCCTTCTTCCCTTTATTTACCCTTTTATTTTTTTATCTAGTGGTAATATAAAATCGAAATCATTTCATTTCTCATGATTTCATTACATTTTTGCTGCATTCATTCATTTGTTCCTTCACTGAAAGTGAGGATATTGGAAACCAAGGCAAAAAATATTTGGGTTGAATTGCAGGACTTTTTTAAACTCCTTAATTCAAACTGACAGAGCAAACGGACAAAGGATTCGGTCTGAATGAAGAGCACTTTCCGGAAACTTTCTTCCCAATGCCCTTTCTATTTCTGGATTCGGATTATGTTCACTTCTTATGGTCTTTAATTAATAAAAGTAGAAGAGAATAATTAAAGTAAGGTCAAACACTCAACATACTATAACTTACAGTATATTTTAAGACAGCTAGAATGTCTTCTAAATTTTGTACTGCATACTGTTACATAGATGGAAAGCTTTGATGAATTTAGACTGGGGAGTTTATTTCAGTGAGCACTGGTCAGGAAGTGTGAAGGAATTTATTTTGACTTATTTGGTCACATTGCGTGGTCAGACAGATGTCAACATAATTTTATTAGAAGCATGGAAAGTCACAATATTTGCAAATTTACCAGAGTTGAAAGTATTTCAGCTGAAGCAAAAAATCTTGCACTTGTTCCAGAGCTTTATGAATCTGCTTCATAAATGTACAGAGGCAAGTGGAGCATGGAGACAGACTGCAGGGAGATGGCATCTGTTTGAAGATAATGCGGAAACAGAGGGGAGAGAATTGTTGGCACATCCCTGCAGTTCTTACCCAGAAACACAGCTGATGAAATTGAATATTTTGGCAGTCAGAATTATTGAAAACAAAATAATTTTAAGACTCGCTGTTGTCTGACTAATAACCATTACACAATAACTAATGCAGTAAATAAATAAAGCTGATTGTATAGTCACTGAAGTAATACTAAGAATACAAATAAAAATGTGTAAGCAGTGTGGGTATGCTGGTATTTTGTGGGAACTGGAAGGCCACGGGAAAAGAAGAAGAAGAAGAAGAAGAAGAATGAACCCATCAAGAAGTGTAGTAAGTAATGCTGTTCCATAATGGAAGTGCGTTACTTACTGGAAACCCCCTTCAAAGAGAGTAAGCATAATTGCCTTTATCCTTTTTTGATGAGAATTCTTGCCATATACAGAGTTGCCCAATCACTCCTAAAATAGACAGTTTCAGCAAATTCACCAATTCATTCATTAATTTTGCCCATTAAGCACACACATCTTAATAGATGACTATTTATTAAGACTTATTAAGATTGTGGGACATCACTGTGAGATGGAAGTTTGCAGTTAACTACAAAAACTCCACCTCTATCTTTGCACTCTTTCCTACTTTACTGCCTCCTCACTGTATCCATCAAAGCTGCTAATAAAAAAACTTTGGTGGATGGTGGTCCACTCAGCCTCCTCGGGGAAAAGGATAACTCATTCCTTCACAGAGAAAATATATATTTAGAGAGAGGGGGGAACTACTCATAAGTTTTGCTGACCAGCAAATTTCCACCATGGGGATTGGAAGGGCAATCTTTTTAAAACTTTATACTTCTTCAGTTAATTTATTATCTGAGGAATGTAGTATCATCATACCCCTGGGGTATTTGTCTAATTTCACGAAAAACATTTATTTTCCTCACAGCGGGCTCAGAGGCAACTAAACTACCTAAGTGGTTTAAAAAAATATCATGCCAGTTTGATGTTTGAATGCAATAATGTCTTCATATTTAATAAATAAAATTAATCCAAAATAGACATTTACACCAGTTATTACATGTTATATATGTCAGTATTTAATGCACTTATAAGACCAGTGACAAATTTTGTTATACTGAGTAATTGGCTTCTTAAACAGGAGAATAGATAACTGCTTTCATACCATTAGCACTTGAGAAATGTTAGCTAGGGGTCATATGAACATACATGCATAATTGAAGACTTCTGACATGAAAAAACCTCACATTGTAATGCAAATTGTGTTTGCTGAGTCTTGTAACATACAAAAAATCATTAGCAAAAGTTAAGACAACAGACAACTTGTAGATCCATTTTGAGTTGTCCTACTTCATTAAAATACATCATTGTTTAAGTGATAAAAAAAAAAACATGAATCTGTGACTCCACAGTAGTAATCTCAATCATTCCAGGCTGTGCTGGCACAGAGCAGGTCATATAGAAGGAATATGCGAACATTAAAGTGAACCAGCTCAATTTTGGGACTGTGAACTCAGTACTGATCTCTGAATTATGAATGACGATTGTGAGCTAGTTGACTTTAATCTTTACGGCATGAGCTTTGAGCGAATTCTTGCAAATTGTGAACTTGCACAACATTGGCAGCCACCCGACTGCTGTTACATACTGAATGTGCTGATGAGAGTTTATGCGCAAAACAAATGATCTCTTTTTCCATTAGCAATGATTAAGTGATGCAGATGACGTTTGATGTTGTGAATTATTTAACCAAACACACAAAATAAAAGAGTGTACTTTCGATCAAATTATCTCTACGTGGTGCAGCAGTCAATTTCATCGGAATCAATTATCTCCCCACACAGGGGAATAAATTACGAGTGGTTCCTCTAGCCATTGTTGAATTATTAACCAAGCATGTTAATAACACATTACTTCTTTAGCTTTTATCATGTTCAAATGGGACATTCGCCAAGTATATTAGTGTTATATTTGTTTTAAATTGCAACAGAAAAGTTACATTCAGAAAACCTCCAGCTGGGTTTGTACCAGTGATAGTGCCAACAGTCTTTCTTTTCAGGATAAAGTGACACAGTAAAATCTGATATATCGTTAGTGTTATTGCAGTTGGACTAAATGTTTCAGGCAGACGTGGATAAATAATACACAGACACTCACATCAGTGTGACTAACCTGATAGACGCATATAAACTCTATTGGTTTCTATAGACTGTGGTTGGTGGCTGGATGAGAGGACAAGGTTTTAGGATGGATGACTGAATGATGGATGGAGGAAATGGGAGCCAAAGCAGTTGGCAGCAGCTGAGCTGCTGGGAATGACAGGGCAATACTTTATGGAACAAGATGCATCTCTAAAGCAGCCAAGCAAAGAAGTGCAGACAGCCACTGAAAAAAAATTCAAATGATGAAGCTGGCTGATAATTATCATCATTAACAATCACACCTCTCTTAGTTAGTCAGCATGAACTAAAGGTCAAAGAAATATCTAAAAATCCATTTTTCCTCTGTATCGCTTCTCCCCATTTTGCAGGGAGCAGCTGTCAGTCAAACTGTGTGGGTGTGAGGCCTGTTGGTGGCTGGTGTCACTTAGTGCACAGGCTTACAATAATATAATTCTCTGCACAATATTTGTACGCTCACAAGTAACAAGTACTAACTTAGAAATACTCATTAAAAAAAAAAAACATGATGCTGCCTTTCTGAACTATGACAAAAATGACATTTAAGAAATGCTTTGATAAAACCTTTAGAATGGGCAGCTCATTAAATCACCAAGTTAGGATTATTCAAATGAGTCTCTCTTCTAGTTTGTGTATTTTTATTTAATTAGCGGCTGCAACTGTACTAATGATGTCTATAATACACCAAACTATCCACATCACATTTGTGATCACTGATAGAGAAAGACTACCCTACAGAAACCGTTCACTAGAACCAAACACTGGGACGAACCTTACTACAATGAAATGTCCTCAAACCAACAAAATATTCTTTAGATTATTTTATAACATACAGTCCAGAGGTGGAGAAATGAAAAAACTAAATGGAATTGGGGAAATTGAGAGTGGCGATATAATGAGCCAGATCTCCCCTAAATCACCATTAATCAGGTTCATGGGACTCTACAGGATAAACTGGTCTGAGGCATTTTCAACCAGACTCCCAGCTAACGTGGTTGAGCCCACAGATTAGAGGATCCTGTGAGTGGAATAACATTATTTTACACTGGTAGATAAAAAGACATTTGCAGGATAGGTTAGCATAACAAAAATATAAACACAATTAACATGAATTACACCATGACTAGTCACTACCAGGACACCCACAATATTAAACAAACAAATAAAAGCTGTTTGGATTTAAAAGCCACCAAATACCCTGACCCTGAAGGACTTGGATTTTACTAATTTGCCTTTGCAGATGCATTTGATGTTGTTGTGTGTTAAACTGATTTAGATTGACATTGGCTGGAATTGGCTGATTTAATTTGGGATCCTGCATTTGCCCAGGTTTTGGAAATTCCTGCTACCGGTGGAGTTTCACTGGTAGAATATCCTCACTGTAGGTGGAAACTTTCCATTGGTGGAGCACTACGAGTGAAAGAGCCCCACTGGTGGAAACAACTGGTGTTCAAAGTGTTTTCATGAACTTTATTTTATTCTGTGAAAAGGCTTGTGCGCTGGAATATTTTATTAGGTTATCAGCATCAATAACCATATCTCCTCCAACAGCTCCCATGTCCTCCAGCTTCCCCCAAGGCTTCTCCACTTGATCCTCTTCAATTCACACTGTACTTGCTCCATGCAAATGAATGTTTGATTGGATGTCCGCCACGACTTAATGTACACAGCACATTAAGTAGCAGCAGAAGCATAGACCATTCTGCTCTGCTCTCTGCGCTCTATAAATTATAAGAAAATTAACATTAAAATTGTGTGTCTGAGTAATAGAGTAAAACATAAACGGAAAGCACAGGTTTTTTCCTTCTATCATGCTCAAACTGTTTCCTGAGGCTAAATGGTAACTATATTATATTTTGTATAAATCCATGTTTCATTGCTAAATGTAATTTTTATTTTAACACCAGCCGGCAAACTGGAAAAGGAAGACACGGGGAAGCACATTAGATGATCTTGTTTTGGTGAGGCCGCATATTTTATTACTTCACATTTTTGTTGAAATATAACATATATTTCACTGTCACCGTGTTCATTGTTAGTGCTTTGTTTGGAACAGCAGTGTTTTCAGCAAATTAGTTTGAAACAATAAAAGAGACCATGCTAAACAGATAATGAGTCTGTTAAATGGAAATTAGCAACAGTGATGTTATTAATGCAAATAACCTATAATGCCTGGGGAGTGTAATTAGACTATACACACGTAAATACACACAAAATTCCCAATTTATTCCAGGATTCTGCCTGCGCTGGGAGTCAGGGTGTTGGACAAGGGTCATAATAATTAGCTGCTTATCAGTTTAACTGTATAAGGTCAAAACACAGAAAGAAATTAAGCTGAGCATTTGTGTCCTCCGCTGCAGTTCCACAGCTACTGGGAAATGAGCCTGAACCAATCAGTGTTTCTTCTGACACATGCTTTTTAACAGACTCGTTAACAACACTTCCAAGTCTTTCTTGGCTCGCCCATCTTTCTTTCTCTTGCTATTGAAATGCAACTGTGTCTGCGAGATATACTCCTAATGTCAGGTTTCCATTAAGAATCATCAGACTGCAGAAAGCTGGAAACTTGTGCAACCCAGAGTAAAGTAAAGAAGTGTTTGGATTTTTTGTTTTGTTCATCTGTTTTTGTTCTCAGCTAAAGCATTTCTGTTATCGCCTCCATGCGTCTCGATCTCTTTATTTTACCACTATCAATTATTTCTTCCACCTCTCCTTTTTATCTTGCCTCACCCCTCTTATCTTTCAGGTCATGTTTTAGGTTGTTTGGTTAATCTTTGAATGGCTTAGTAACATTTTCATAAAAATTTGATCTCAAATGCATCTATAATTCAACACCAGCCTCACTTTGTCAGTCATTAGACGTAAATACACAGAAAGTACACAGAGAGTTCTCATACTCAGTATTAGGCTTACTCTTTCCTCCTCCTTTTCTATGCCTTTTATCAAGTTTTCATCTAGGTTTTCGTCCTACCTTCCATTACATTCTTTGGGGTTTTTTTTCTCTTCTTAGTATCTCTTTTGATCTCTCCTACTCTCCTTTGCTCTGCCTTTGTCTCGTCTTTCCTTCCATTTCCCACATCTTCTCTCTCTTTTTTGAATGTAATCATTTTCTTTTTTGTCCCTCCTTTTCTCTTGTCACTCTTCTTTGTTTTCCTTTCCCCATCATCTGCTTCACTGAACAGCTCTAGTTCAAGCTTGTTTTCCATTTCACTTTACAAGTTAAACTACACAGCGTTTGTCCTAGTCATTCCTCTCTACATCCAGCATCACATAAGAGTCAGAGAGTAAATGTTGTATGTGTATATCTTTCCTGATATAGAAAAAAAGCACACTGTATTTCCATTTTTGTGCTTTTGTGGCAAGTAAATATTTAGTTTAGTGGTTATATGGTAGTTTATTAATTAAAAGCTCAATAAGGAAATAAATGTGAGTTCAGGCAAACCTAAATCAGCTGACAATGAGTGTGTGCTACTATAATTATTGTACTTTATGTTCAGTGAATGAAAACAAACTCGCATAGTCATTGCATACTATGCCCTACAGCTAAAATGTTTACAGCAGTAAATGTTATAAATGATCAAGATGTTATAATGCTAAAGTTAGATTTTGTTATTTAACAGGCTACTTGGCAACCATGCTAACATTTCAGTCTCTGTCTCATCAACCACTCAGTTGATTTAGTCTAAATGCTGTACTTAAGTCTTGTGTGCCCTATTGTAAAATAATATGTATTTTTATTCTATTTTGTGTATTATGTGTTATAGTAAATTACCTCATCTACTTACTTAGCTATAGCTTTAGTAGACACATTTGCTGGTTTAACTCTTCATTATAAAGGAAAACCGTACAATGCAGTGGCTATAGAACAATGAGGCCATTGACATTTACATCACTTTCATATAAATCTTGCTTTTCACTAAGCAGTTCTGTTGGTGGAACAATGGCCTGTTCGCAGTCAATGTGTCATTCAGCCCTTACACTCACATGCAAACTAAAAACTACCAAGACCATTCCAACTGGATTAGTAAAGTTCATAGAGTCAGAACATCAAAATTTAGGATTTGCACTTATCAGAAGTGTTTGACTTAAAGAAAACTGGTGAAATATGTGACAAATGAGACAGTACAGACATGGAGAAGAGTACACAGAGTGAGAAGAGACACTGAAAGTGGATGAAAGATAAAAGAGGAAATAAGCAGATGATGGAGAGGAGGAGAAGGAGGAGGAAGAAAGCTCTCCATCTGTTTCTGCTGAGTCACGAAGGTGGCTGAGTTCTTAAATGTTAGGACTCCTCTTGACTCCTGACCACACACACACACGCACACACACACACACACACACACACACACAGTATCTGTACATAGAGCAAAGCTACAGAGCATTAATGGCATTAAAGCTGAAAGTTTTGGCAAAGCCAGAGAGTCGAGAGAAAAGGAAGATGATTACAAAGACGGCAAACAGAGGAGAGAAAGCAGTCTCTCAGTTGACTATTCAGTAAACAACCAGCCAGCCAAGAACATCACCAGTCAGTGTACCATACAGGCATATTCATGAGCTCCATTGTCAGAAAATCAAACACAAGAGACACAAACAAACAAAAAAGAACTGCATTATAAAACAGGAATTTGTGAACACGGTCGTTTCAGGCACGACATATTTTTCTTTCTGAGTAGCTGACAACAAACTTGCAGCGAAGCGCATCAGAGTTTTCAGCCCCCTTTCACAGGAGTATTATCATGAATGATTGCTGTGTTTGACATATGAATTAACTGGATTATGTTTCTACAAACTGTTTTTTTAAACTATACCAAAAAAAGTGACCTAAAATCTAGGAAATCTAACACAATTTGAGCATGTGACATGCAACCTGTGCAAGTATAATCCCATTCTTACTGCTTCGCCACAATGGATGGCTGCCACTACCACTACACTACAGCAACATTATAATCTCATTTTTAACAATTAACTCAAAAAAGACAAGTGGAAATGTATACAAATATTTAGACAATCTATTTGCCAAAATAAAGCTTGACAGCTATTAATGAATCAGGTCAAAAGCCCACAGGCTGAATATTCTAGCTCATTCAATGGACATAAAAACAGTTCTCAGTAGAATATCAAAGAATGCATCGCATTACCCACGTTTACTTATCACAGTGAGAAAGAAAGGTTTGCGTGCCACACTACCATTATCTGCAGGCTGGCTAAGTGTGCTAGTGTGCATCCGGTCTGCATGCAGGTGTGAGTGTCTCCAGGGGAGAAAAGGACAGACCTGTGTGAGTGGGTGTCTGTTTGCATGTGATGTGTCTAAGTAAGCTTCAGTGGGTCAGTGTATGTGTTTAATGTTGAATGTGTTTCAGCTCTGTGCAATCTATAAAAGAGAGTTAACATCTCCCATAGAACAAAAGGATAAATCATATCACATGCATAGTTAAAATATGTGCCAATTGATTTAATAAAGAAGCCTAATTGAAGTCAAGGTCATGCAACAGAGAAGAACATTAATATGGCTTGTTTGCATGCGGCTGGTAATGCTGTATTTCATCTCGTGCTCCCCCTGCTTTCTGCTCACTTTCTGCTCTAGATATCCAGTAAACATTGAAGAAGTTTTCCCCGAAGCACAAGTGTAGGAAAAGCGCTCTTTTTTTAAGTGATGTTTTTGGGAAACGAGTTGAAAATCACTGGAAGTTTGTTGTTAGCAGATGGTGACATTTCTAGGGTGTCACATGCTGCCATTCTGTCATATAGAAAAACTGTACTCTGATATTTTGGTGATATTTATTGCACTAATGTGGCAGATCTTTAACTTTTACCCCATGCATGTGAACGCCTGTAAAACACACTGATATCACCTATTAACACACCCAGGAAGCATAATTGTTCTACATGGAGTGTTACTATTGTGAAAGAATGTAAATGTAATCAATAAGTGAAGGAGAAAGAGGAAAAAGGTGAAAACTCCAAATTGAGACCTGAACTATGGCCTCCTGGATGACAATCTTGCAACTTACTTCTCTTCCTCCCACTAAACAGATCTTAGTAGAACTACATTTTGGGTGTTTTTGGTTTAGGGAATAGTGCTAGTCATCCGCTAATTACTTGTAAAAGTGTCTGTGAGCAAGCTAATGAATCCAAATTGTCCCTAAACCATCCAGCATATCAAGGCGCTCGCAAAAAAAATCTACGTTTTCCTCACTTTTAGAACTCATTAATTTGACAAATTACATATTTTCAATCTAACCACACGTTCCACTTTGTCACATATCGTTTCCACTCTCCTGTGCATTATTTGATTTTTCTCTCCTTTGACTTGTTTTTTTCTTAATGCCAGCTTCACTTTTTTTTTGTATTCATACATCGTCCACCTGCCAATTTTAGCTGCCACTTTAAACTCTGTTTTTAATATTGCACTTCTTGAAACATTTTTTCATCCAAATGGCATCTCTCATTCTGACTCCCAGCCCTTTCATGCATTAATATAAGCTGCTGAGGCTTGAGGGAAGCACTGACAGTCTTTACAATCACAGACGTTGATGGCTTCAGTCCTTGTATTCTCTCACGTGTCATCAAACAGCTGCAAGCAGCTATAATGGCTCTCGGAAAAACCAGAATCCACTGAATTACTGCAACAACAAAACAAAAAGCTTCATCATTTTTAAGAGCAAAAAGAGCTTTTGAGACCACATTAAAAAGGTCAATTAAGAAAAATGTGTAGGTGTCAAAAAATTATTCTGTTTTGTGTACACTCCAATCAACAAAACTGGTGTACTTTTTACTTTTTATTTATCTTTAAACATATCTGCACCTTGGTGTATGTGCTGCCATCTCTACATGGAAATTACCATCATTATCAAAGAGGACAGGGAGGTAACGAGAAACAAAGGAGAGCAGGTTTTACGTTTCACATTTATGTCATAGGATCCAGTTCTGGGAGAAACATCTGGAGTGACACCTGCACTAGAAAAAAGTAGCCTGCTCGACCAAAAAACTGAACTTACCCCACAGCTTTACTGCTACAGAGAACTAGAGACAAAATGGTGAACATTCACCCTTCTGTACGTCTCTCTTTTATAGTCATTTCAATAATTTAAAGCCACGAAGCAACAACAAATCATTTCCTGAAACAAATATGACTGATTTGACATCATAGCAATTGCTATAATATGTGAACTTTCAGTAAATCCAAATGGAAATCCAAGTGCCTTTGAGCAACCAAAAGGCAGCTCCGGGAACCGGAAAAAAAATCTAATGCAATCTAAGTGTGAAAACTGTACTTTCTCCAGTAGAGTGACACTTGACACTTGAGACTGGCTCCTTTTGTATCCTTCCATCCATTCTCTTCTGCTTATCCAATCCTAGGCAAAACTTTCTATCCTGTACTATTAATTCGTGCTTAAAAAATGCATGTGTAGGCTTGAGAACTGCCTTTTTCTCATTTCAGTTGTCCCCTTAAGGCAGATCATCTTCTTCCATCTCATCTTATCCCTAGCATCCTCTTCTCTTACACCAAGTGTTTGCATGTCCTCCTTCCCTATATCAATTAACCTCCTCTGCAGTCTTCTCTTTTCCTCTTGCTTGGGAACTGCACATCCAGCATCCTAGTTATGGACCAAAGGATACTGTGACATGAATGAGGACCCGCACACACAGCTACTACACGTTTTATTGTTTAGGGTTTTTTCATCTATCGGGTGCAGCTTTCCAGCTGCCACCCACACACAAAACACCCCACCTCAGGTCCCACCACATCCTTTATAGGGGAGACACGATCAGCTGATGGAGCTCAGGTGTGTGTCAGCCTCCCCTGACACCACACCCTGAACCCACTCCTCCACCCCTCCTGAGCCACAAACCACACCCTGCCACAGATATTTAACAGTACTGTATGAATGTCTGTGCAAACATCTTGAGCCACCCCTCATTTCTTTATATTTTGCTTGTAAAGAGACAGAATTTCTTGTATTTCGAAAGTATTTCTTTTCACATTGAATGCTTTTTCATTCATTTTCAATCCAGCCCTTGAAGTTCCTGCTATCCTTCTGTAACAAATCACACATGAGTTGTCCCCTCCCACTCCAACCTCCCTGCACTCTCTTCTTCACCTGCCTCATTCAGTGTATGTTTCTTCTGATAGTTGACCCCAGCTATTTAAACTCAACCACCCTCACTACTAGGGGTGCAACGATACACAAAATTCACGGTTCGGTTCGGTTCGGTACTTTGGTGTCACGGTTCGATATTTTTTCGATACAAAAAAAATGTTCATGCCTTTTTATTAATTTGTCATTTATTAAATTTTCACGGCACATTCTGCACCACCTCTCTGTGCGTTCATCATTTGTTTGAAGCCAGCTCACCTCCTGCAACCACTTTTCCGAGAATACGCGCTTCTTTTGTGGTTCGGACTCCTGACATTTCTTTGGAGGTGGAGGAACATCACAGTAATTGCTTAAAGGAGCTTCTTCGACATCTTTATGAGTTCTAAACAAATGTCTGTCCTCCTCCTGAAAATCTTATGTATGCAAACACGCGTTGCAACTTCTTATCTTGTGCGCGTTTTTTATTTTGACAGCGAATGCGCACCTGCGGACCACTTATGTGCAGCCCTGGTTATTTAGCTCGTCATATTGCAGCCACAGAAATTCTTTTGTCCATGAAACCATAAAGCTGCACTTTCTTTTTGCCTTATAGTCTGATTTGTCATAACTTTTCTGTTTTGTGGTAAGCTTTTCTTTGGCTGTCACTTCTTCACCCTGACCTGTCTTATTTGGCTCAGCAGAACTAAAATATATATCCTGCTGCTTTTACACACGCACTCACATAACGCTCAGCGATTCTCTGCGCGATCAACCTCTCACATGTTTAAGCTTGCTGCGGGAGATTTCACTTGTCATGTTTGCATAGTAAGCTAACGATTGATAAGACGATGGCAGAGGAATTGGTGCGCAAATTATCATCACTCACCAATCAGTGCTGTGGCTCTCTATACACAGTTCTCGCGATTGCAAAGTGAAAGCAAAAAACAAGCGCAAATTCAAACGCGATTTCAATATGTCACATATTCACAGTGGCTCACCGATGCCAATGACATAATTACCCAGCTACATTTCCGAAAGAATGCAAAAGCATTGACATATATTTTTCCTTCCTACGATAGGCCGACGAGCAGAGCAGGGCAGCCCGACTGGAAAAATCGCTAGCGATTTTGCGAGCCCTGTATCTGATTGAGGAATCACTCATGTTTGGAAAAGAGAGTTTATTACAGAGAAATGTCTCTTTCCAAAATAAAAGCTATACTATACGCTTCTTCTGGGCTATATTCTCAGCAGCATATTAAACCTATCAGGTCCCCATAAGGAGAATCATGTGCTAACGGCTGTCTAAATGACTCGGTAAAGTTTGTATGCGTGCTTGTTGTTTTTGTCTGCTTCCACTTGTCTTTGCACTAGGATGCTATCGGGTAAATGTGCAGTCATATTCATTGTGTTCCCACTAGTGCTGTCAGCCTTAATCTGAAATGAGGTTAACGCCACAACACGGCAAATCTCCGTTAACGAGCTACCGCGGATTGCCCCGTGTGTGGGGCTGGACAGCGTCAACACATTAACGAGCTAACTGCGCTAACACACTAGTTCCCACTCATGTAATTGAGCATTGCTTGGCACATCTGACATACTGTTTTACTTTAGTCCATGACTGCTTACCTTCAGGGTCATACGTCACATGAAGACCAAAATAGTTCCAGACGCCAGATCTGAATGAGGGTGGGGGAGGTTCAATTTGCCATGTTGCAACGAGCTTAACTTCTGTCTAGCTAGCTTGCCCTGCGCTCAGTGAATCTGTGTTCGACTACTCCGCCTAGGCTGCACTGTCGAGCGCAGATCCACTGAGCGCTCAACACAGACAGCACCGTCAGAAGGAAAGTTGCTAAAATAAATTAAAAATGTTGTATTGTTCGATACATATGCGTACCGAACCGAAAGCACTGTATCAAACGGTTCAATATCGATACGAGTATCGTTGCACCCCTACTCACTACCTCTACTGCTACCCTCTCTCTCATTTCCACACAAGTATTCAGCCTTGCTGTTACTGAACTGCATTTCTCTCCTGAGCATGCCTCCAGCTCTCCAGGAACCTGCTCCCTACTCTCACTACATACAATTGCCATCATCATAGTCCACAGAGACTCCTGCCTGACCTCATCTATCAACCTGTTCAACACCACAGCAAACGGCAAGGTGTTCAGAGCTGATCCCTGACCCAGTGCCGTCCCCACAGTATTCCACTATATTAACTGGCATAACATGCTAACTTTGTTATTTATCCACAGTCAATGTGAACAAAACCATGACAGTTTCAGCATTAACATACTCTATTGCCTTACTGAAATGATACACCTCTAGTGTGACAATGCTAGCTTGACCAATAGTAATTAAACAAAAAACAAACTCAAATTGTAATTAAGACTAATAGATTTTGTTCCACTGGTGCTGATAAGTTGAGCAAAAATATCAATGTAGAACATGGTTTATGTACATGTGGGCGATCGTGGCTCAAGAGTTGGGCGTTCGTCTTGTAATCAGAAGGTTGCCGGTTCGAGCCCTGGCTCAGACAGTCTTGGTCATTGTGTCCTTGGGCAAGACACTTCATCTACCGCCTACTGGTGGTGGTCAGAGGGCCCGGTGTCAGTCTGCCCCAGGGCAACTGTGGCTACAACTGTAGCTTGCCTTCACCAGTGTGTGAATGTGAGAGGGAATGAATAGTGGTATTGTAAAGTGCTTTGAGGGGTCCTGAAAAGCGCTATATAAATGTAATCCATTATTATTACATGTAACATTTCTAATACACAGTTTTAAATGAAACTTTTTTAAATAAACCTCGGTTACTATTGATCAGCGGTCCCCAACCTTTTTTGCGCCACGGACTGGTTTATGCCCGACAATATTTTCATGGACTGGCCTTTAAGGTGTCGCGGATAAATACAACAAAATAAAACTAGCACCGGTACCGAAAAAAAGAAAATTTATTCATAACACACGTGAAAAGACCCAGGAAAACAGAGTAAACAATAAAAACGATGACAAAATAACGCTGAAAACCGATAAAAACCCTGAAAACTATACATTTCACACCTGAGCCTCAACTCTCGCGGTCCGGTACCAAACGACTCACAGACCGGTACCGGTCCGAGGCCCGGGGGTTGGGGACCGCTGCTATTGATTACCAGAAATACAAATGAAATTCATATGGCTAATTTATGATCTTTTGATACGACTTGGATCCTTGCTACAACATTTCTAAAAAAAAAAAAAAACCAAAAAAGCTATAAATATGGAGTAATATTTAACAAAAAAAATGTGACATAAAAATGATTTTTCTCTAACTTGGTATATACATGCTTAACAATACTGGATCGTTCCACTGTGAAAAAAAATATATATATACATAGCTAAACCCCAGAAAGGAAAAAATCACTAATTATGCTACCATCCACAAACACTAATGAGTTTCTACATATGGAGCCAAAATGCAGTAACATCCATTTATCATCGGCTCAGAGGTACTGAATAATTAACAAAACCATTCTAATAATTCAGAATCATTATGTTTTCATTTTTCTCTTTTTCTATCAATACAGCTGTTTGAACACATGCTGTACAAGAACACTGTGTAAAAGTGAAAGAGCATCTAATTTTCACAGTGCTGTAGCTCTCACTGTGACAGGTTTTATTATGTCACTAAGCTGTGAGTCTGCGTTCACTGAGCTAATTTCAAGAGCAATATTGTCGCTGTCAGAACCTTTCATCTCTTCTGTTTTGTTTTTTTTGCTTTTAACTGATCTGAAGGTTTGCATGCAACTCTGTGGGGTGAGATATTCTTTTTTAAATGCTAAAGGCTATTCACGGACTAAAAAACCTTTCAGCAAGAGATGTCTGAGGAAACAGAGAGAACTGAACAGTTTAAAAAAGAAAAACAGTTCTACATTTGTACAGTGCAGTGACATGGGAACTCCACCGGCCTATCAAATACGTGCAAGCTTTTTATAACATATACCTCATATCATTATAAACTATTAAACACTGTTTGGGTATTAGAGAACCCTTAAAACCTGCGAATTTGAATTGCAATTCATTCGCTCTCTTGCGCTTCAGTCATGAAGTACAGAAATACAATCTGCCTTTCTTAATCTGAATGCACAGTAAGGCTCAAAAATGCCTTCAAAGCCTTGCAATTAACACCTAACGTGCTTTGTTATTCAGCAGGATATGTTCCTTATTTCCATTTTGCATATAAAAGCTTTTCACCTGAAAACACCACCTGCCAGGACTCATGCCTAAGCACTAAACACTGACAAGTGAACCAGGACTAAACAAAGATATAATTTTGTGACCACTTATACTGCTATTAGATATGTGTGCTGGGGTTAAGGTAGCACTATTCTACCCATATATCATACATAGTGTGACACATAAACAAAAACGAAACAGCCACTGCTGCTGGTGAGTGAGACACACCGGGGAGTTTATTTCCTCGCTTCTAGGATGAACAGAAAATGATGTCGTCTATGGCAGTGAGAGGGTACCGAGTCCTGGTTAACCTCACTCACATACTAGAATGATGTAGTATGTGATAGTTATCATAATCATCCGAGCAGGCGAAACAACATTAAGTCACAGCATTTGCCTCACTGACTTTGAAAAGTAAATGAACTTCTTTAAACTTTGAACTTTTTACAGGCCCACTAAATAATTTGAAACGTTTTATATGTGCAAGAAAGCTAACACGCATTGGCTCTAATAATTACATCCTGATGTCAAGCCTCACTCGTAGAGCCAAGAATCGTGCTGAAAACTTTGTTGCAGAAGTGAAACAGGACCCATACTTTCCCCCCGCAGGGAATTAATTCTATAAAACAGGTGAGCAGAAGCTCTCTACCAAGAAATGAGTCTCTCTCCTCCAGACAATACAGAGTTTTGTGTTTGTGTCAAACTGCAAACTGATTGATTTCTCTGCAAAGAGGCAAACCTCAGAAATGTATAAAGAGAGAGAATTTGGTCTCGTTTCAACAATATTCTCAGCATAGTCCATCAGTCATCACTACAAGCACAGTTCTCATACCTGTGCATTGATATAAGCATATTTTCTATGCTTAGCGCTTTGCCTAACATTCACGCACACATTTTGAAGGATGCATCAGGAGCCACTTTGGATTCAGTAACTTGCCCCAGGATACTTTGACATACAAACTAAAGGACCCGCTCTACCTCCTGAGCCACAACCACTCTTAATCAAACAGTTCTTGAAAGCACCTGCAAGACTTAAATACACAAAAGTATTAATCAGTGGAGCTTTTGGAGTATCAGATACGTGAGAGTAAATGTTAAATATTGTGGCTGCCGAGTTATTAAATTGTTTTTGAGAATCTGTCAGTAATTGAAACGTAATGATTATAATTCCAAATATATCTAATTTCTCATCAAGAACAGACAGACTGAGCAACACAAACTAACCCAGAATCATAAATTTATTACAAGTGCTCTCTGGCAATATGACGAAACACATTTGCAGAATCAAGCACAGCTGAAGCAGCCTGAATCTTCACTGATCTGATAAGTAACTGAACTGTCAAGAGCATAGACGAATAAAAAAAATGCTGCCTATAATAATGGGAAACAGATAAAAATCTTAATCACTTACGAAGCACTTGATACAAAGTTTTCTGTGTATGCTGAGGAGATGGATGTCTCACAAAACTGTTTATATAAATTTACACCGTCGCTTACTTTTAAATATTAGCAAATATTTAAGTTTTTCTTTGTTTTAAACTCTCACTCACTTCATTTTGGCTCAGAAAGAGAAGTTTGATTTTAAAATCCAGTACACAACGGCAGGTTGGTGTATTCAGGTTAGACAGCTTCCAAAAGTCTACACTGGTTGTTGTAAGTTTGAAATATATTACCAATATTAAACTAAACTAGATACAAGATTTGCAATCAAATTAATAGATCTTAGAATGAAGTGTGCATGTCAAAACAGCTCTTAAAGGAGCCAAGTACAGAGTGACGGTTTACAAGAGCAAAACAGCTCTCAGCATGCACTGAAGCTCATATCTGCAAAAACAGGAGCAAACAGCCAGTCTGCTGATATTACACACCAGAAACGCTGAACAGGACATGACAGAGTAACAAACCCAGCCTGTCAGCTCCAGGTCTGCTTCACGAAGACCGACAGTAAAACAGACTTTAGTGTCTGTTTGTGTCTCTGTCTGTGTGCAGCTGCAAACACGTATTCACAGAACTGAGATCACTCTTCGGGCAAAAGCAGTCCCGTCAGAGACACGAGCAGTTCGGTGGAATTTGATCGGTCCATGAAACACCTGCCCATCATCAGCAGCACCAGCATCCCCAAATCTGCCATGCTGCACCCGCAGCATTCAAATATAAGATACATAAAAATCCATTTTGGACTTTACAGGAATTTAAAAAAAAATGTTGTGTGATTACGGTGGGGCAAACCGAAGAGCCAAACTCATGAAAATCCAAATAAATTCTGTAAGAGATTTAAAAAAAAACAAAAAAAAACCCAGCACATTTCTTTCTTTTTTTTTATAAAAAGAAAGTGAACAAAACGTAACAAAAAAAGAAACTGAAAATAAAGACAAGAAAGGGCAGAAGACTGGTTTTCCCTCCAACAACAACACAAAGCAGAGAGTAAAGAGCTCCGGCAAAGACTTGCAGGATAACAGAGAAATCCAATAGCTAAAAAACAAGGGGATGAGGGGGACAAAAAAGAAGACAAAAAAAAAAAGAAAAAGAAGGGATATCAAACCTGAAAGAAAGAAAGAAAAAATGAAGACAAGAGGAGGGGAAGAACTGACCTTCCAACGTAGGAGGTAAAAACGCTGAAAGAGGCTGACGGTGAGAAGGTGAGAAGAGCTGACAGCGTTCGGGGACGACGTCCGGAGTGCGCTCGGTAAACGGGCTGAAGCTCTGAGTGGCAGAGCAGCCGCTGGAGCTGCGACAAACAGCAGCAGCGTGTCGACTGGAGCAAACCACTGAGCACAGGCAGGGAGGGGGAGCTGCTGCTGCTGCTGCTGGGAGCTCTGTGGATAATTTGGCACTTGGATTAAAAAGCGCACGACAAACTCAGTTGCAAGGAAAAACGAAAGAAAATTTACTGCATGTGTCTAATTTTCCATAGCTGCTGGTAGCTAATTGCCCAGATTTTCCTGTAATCATAAAGCAGTTCATTCATTGTTCATTCACAGAACACAGGCTTAAAAATGTGGACCCATTGTTAAAAAAAATACAACATCATACATTTACATAGGGAAAAAATATCATGTAATTGTTGATCTATTACTTAATTACTTTGCTGTATTATGAATGGCCATGGGGGAGGTCTTCATCTGCATAAAGTTGTAGAGTTTATGAACACAGTCAAAAATCAAACATTTACGGTCCAGATTGGAGTCTGTGATGGACTGACTCTAGCCTCTGCACCTTATACTGGACACCCTGGTTTCGTGCATTGGCGAATTTAGACCTTTTTTAATGGGTGCTCAAGCATCCCTAAATTTCATTATAGAGCCTCTCAAAAACACTATAGTAACAATAATAACGTATTTTACTAGTATTTTCTGACATCATCTTCTAGTGCTCTATTTTGTCAGCTTAAGTTACAACGAAAACAAGGTAAAATGTTCTTTGTTCTTGATGTCATGATGTTATATAGCTCTCACACGCTGTGGCTTCTTAGTAATAAACAAGACAAGGTTATTGCTGTTAAAAGAAAATGAAGAGATTATTCAAAGTACACTTTACCTGACACATCAACAAGCAGAAGTGCAAGTGGTTCTGGGGGGTCACAGCAATGACCCTGCATTTGGTTACAGAAAGAGATGATTATGTATATTTGTTCTCTAAATAGCGTCAAAACATTTGGTAATGCAGTAGAGATTTTTAGATAACTTTAGCTTATAAGCTATAAATCTGCTACCATAAGTTGCCAGCCAGTGAGCTGGTGTGTTTTATTTTATTAGTTCAATAAAGTTTTCTGGCCAAATTGGGCTTCATTGTTTGTTTACTGATTGCAGAGCCTCAGAGTGCAAGTCAGAAAGATGTTATGTGTCAATGGCCAGCAGCCAATTCCTAGCGAATTTAGTTATGTAAACATGCTTCTTTATTGGATGACAGCATGAAGATTGAGAAAAGAGGATAGAGAGGGTGAACAGAGAGAGGGGGCAAGATGAAGACAGTGGACTAGTCAGAGTCATCAAAAGTTATAAAGCTGAGGTATCCTCTGTTTCACCCACATTCATTGATGATCACTGATTTGGATTCATATCACTCTGAACATGGCTTGAACAGGATGGCTGCCAATAGATTTGAGTGAGACACTGCTAATCTGTTCTCCACAGAGCTGGGTACCTGGGATCGTGTCTTTATTGTGTAATGTAAAAGAAGGGTTTGTATAAATTGAAAAACTTTAATGTAAAAGCATGTAAAGTAAAATAGACTGCAGTTATGTGTTTGAGAGACTGAAACAATGCTGTGAATCTAATTTGCTACAAATTGTTCGTTAATTTACTACATTTAATCAACACAACTGACCCCCTGGGCTCAGATATGATAACCCTAAAACTGGTGTATTATATTAGAACTAATCGCGGACGATTGTGGCTCAAGAGTTGGCAGTTCATCTTGTAATCGGAAGGTTGCCGGTTTGAGCCCCGGCTCCGACAGTCTCGGTCGTTGTGTCCTTGGGCAAGACACTTCACCCGTTGCCTACTGGTGGTGGTCAGGGGGCCCAGTGGCGCCAGTGTCCGGCAGCCTCGCCTCTGTCAGTGCGCCCCAGGGCGGCTGTGGCTACAATGTAGCTGCCATCACCTGTGTGTGAATGGGTGGATGAATGTGTATAGTGTAAAGCGCTTTGGGGTCCTTAGGACCAAGTAAAAGCGCTATACAAATACATTTACCATAACTATGATTATTCATTCAGAATCATTTTGTCAACATTAGAAAAGATCATCCAACCAATTAGATTCCTTTTAAAGGTAACAGTAATATGTGCCCAGTTAATTTTAGATATGTAACAGTAAAAAGGATTCAGTTTGTTTGCAAATACCTTATTCTATTAATATTAACTACAAAGCACTGTATGCATGACATTGTGACTGGGTGCTTAGCCCACCTGAAGCTTTGATCCTAGAAGCACCTGTAATTTGGTGTTTCAACACGCGGATAGTTTGTTAGATGCACCCTACGCTGGACATCACCATAAACTCTGTTGACCTGTTCTTCCATTCAAACAGAGCAGCTGTCTGATAAGCTATCAAATCTAGAACTCTTTGAAGTGATGCAATGCTGAAGGGGAGATTGTGCAATTCTCATTTAACAAGAAAGTCTATAGTGTGCTGGAAAAGGGATATGAGCAGAATTGGCTTTGCAGCACAAGGAAAGATTGATGTGGTTAATTACACAGTGTACAGTAGTAAGCAAAGATTAGGGTTTTGATAGTCCACAGATGATAAAAGAGCAAACTATTTTAAAAAGTGGTTACGTTGTTCTGTCCCAGTTTGCTATGAAACAAGGTTACAGCAAAAACGATTTCTATAATTGGGAAAGGTAAACATTTCTAAAGAATATGGAGGGGTTAGCACTATCACCTCCCAGTGTGGAGTTTGCATGTTCTCTCCATGTGCATCCTTCTTTCCACAGTTCAAAGACATACTTAATTAATTAAGTAAATAATTAACTATTCTAAATTAGTCATAATCATGAGTGTGAGGATTGTCTCTCATTCTGTTTTGGCCCTCGAATAGATTGGCAACCCGTCTCTCATCCCATCAAAGCACAGGTCATGTACAGTAAGTGTCTCCCTGTTTGTATTGCTACTCTTGTTTACTCTGTACTGCTGCTGCAAAGGTGCCAGGGAGACTTTATGAACGCGAAGCATTAAGCTGTTTGTTTTGTTGACATCAGTGAAGTTGCAAAGTCTTAAAAGCCAAAGGGCAATCCTGAACACACATATACACACGAGCACGGTTATCTGTGAAAACATTTCAGCTGAGACAAGGAGAAGAGGCATGCGAAGACAGGAAGAGCAAGGTTGTTTATTGTATTGTGCTGTTTGTTTCTGGGTATTTTTTGTTTGTTTTCTTTCATTCAAGGGCAAAAAGAGGAGCCGTTAAAATGAGAGTGAGTGGGGAAGAAAGAAGAAGCAGATCAGCAGACGGAGACGGTGAAAGATACCGACAGCCAGAGAGGATGAAAAACAGATGCAGAGAAGGAACACATCCCCTGCTCTTTGAGCAGCCACGTTCATGAAGAAAATACAAGCAGACAGTTGTAACTGGACTGAGTAAGTCAAAATATGAGCCAATGTTGGTGTTACAAAATATACTGCTTTGTCTGACCTGTTCACCTGATGGAAAGACATAGACTTTATGCATTTATATAAAGAAGAGTCTACTAGTCTTTAAGTAGTGAACCAGTAAATTTCTACAAAATCCTTCTACAAAACTTCATTCACTCTGGAATCCCCTTTGTGTTAATCTAGCTGATGTTTTATAGCTAGATTTACTCTCCTTAATGGAATTTGTCGAGAAAGCCAACAAAATGAACGCTAATATTTGACACATAAACATTATACAAAACATGGGTATAACTTTCCAGTATGAGTAGTGAAGACAATGTTATTTTTCTTCTATGATAAGATTGGAAGCTCTTTGAACTACATCAATACCAAAAAATACATTTGTTTAAGTGGAATCAACCCAGTCAGCAGGCTTAGTCCCAAAGGTAAATGAAAGCTTGAACTCTGGTAAACTTTATTACATGAATGTGCTACTGACCAACTGCAAGCTTGATTTGACAGTGTTGACCTTTGAGAGAACAAAGAGTGTATAACAGTTGAGACCATCATATTAGCAGTGTTGAAACCTTTTGACTGTATCCTACACTGCAAAATGAGAAAAGAAATACCAGGAGAGTTTGTTTACATCTCTATTTCAGTTTCAGTTTTATTTCAATTTTATTTGTCATATGTAATTTAACAGAGATTGGGTTAATTGGTAATTCTAAATTGCCCATAGGTATGAATGGTTGTTTGTCTCTCTGTGTTAGCCCTGCAACATACTGGCGACCTGTCCAGGGTATACCCCGCCTCTCACCCTGTGATAGCTGGGATAGGCTCCAGCACCACTGGGACCCTGATAAAGATAAGCAGATGAATGGATGTAATTTAACAGGCTCAACATTACAATGAAATGTGTTTACCTTAAAAGGCAAAATCAACAAGCTCCTGGCACCACTTATTTTAGCAGACAGTGTGCTTTTTTAGAAACTATACCTGCAAATATAATGCAGAAACCTCAGAATCACAAGTATCTCTTAAGTTTTTAAAAACTGTAATAACTCAACAACAGCAGGCTTAAAAAGACAAAAATGAAATATGCATTACTAAAATATGAGATTAAAAGTTACTTTTATGGTATAAGTCAAAGGGGTTTCACACTGGATGTTTTAATTAAAGTCTCTCAGAATATATTGTCTCATATTCCTTCACTCGGTGCTGCACTCAACAAAGACAGTGAGCTGAGGACGTTCTTCAAGTTATGTGATTTTCTTCAGTGAGAAGTCCGATTCCAAAGCACAAAAGAAACAAAGTTCTCTGAATCCAAATGCTGGTCCCCTTTTTTGTCAGACAAAAAAAGACTGGAGGAGTTAGAAAGAGAGTTTCTTAATACAGCTGTTTGCTTTGAAAAATGATATGAAGGCTCTGGAAGGTCTGATTAATTGCTAACCCAAATAAACAAGAAACCCAAGTGTAGTAACAAATTTGTGACATTTTAAATCAAGGACAAATAAAACCTAAATATTTTTTTTTCATTTATAACAAAATAAAAACATTACACAACAGTCTTTGACCAAATGTACCCATGTAATTGCTTTTAATGATCTGTCATTCTTAGCCATCCATCAAAATACATTAGGCCTTATATACTGTTGCGATTGAAACAGAACAAATTTAATCAAAGAACACATAATTAAAAATAATCCAGTTGCTCAACATTTGGTCACATTTTTATGAAAGGAAATCTGACTGGACAAGACAGCTCCAATAAGGTCCCCTAAGCTCTGGTGAAAATATTTTGACCTGCTTTCTGCTATCAATATAAAAATGCCTGCCTTGCTCGACAAGTTTATCTTTGGCCCTCCAGATGGTCCAGAAACATAAGAAAATACATATGAATTAAAGTTTAATAGAAACATAGACCTTCTTATGGGCAGACGTCCCTCTATGTCCTCCAAGTGACATTTTACTGCACAAAACAGATGGGACAGGTGTGTGCTGTAGTCCAGGGAGACCTTTAACAGTGTTAACAGCTGTGGGTGTCAGTGAAGTGTGTGATTTCTGCAGATGTACAGTAAAAGAAATTTTAGAAAGTAACATTTTCATCTTTGGTTTAAGACAATAGTAATTTATACAATAACACTGACAGACTAGAGGAGCGGTCTCCAACCCTCGGACCGGTACCAGTCCGTGAGTCATTTGGTAGCGGCCGCGAGAGTTGAGGCTCGGGTGTGAAATTTATGGTTCTCAGGGTTTTTATCGTTAATTCAGTTTCCCTGGGTCTTTTCCCGTGTTGTAGTTGTGTGTCTTATTTCTATGGAAGAAATATAGTATCATCAGAATTCAAGTATTTTTAGACATTGAATTTATAACACTGAATTTTTATCCTCCAAATTTCCCTGCAAAAATATTCACCTGCAAAAATTCACCAGCAAAAAATTCACCTGCAAAAATTCACCTGCAAAAAATTCAACTGCAAAAGTGATGAACTTTTGACCCAAGCCAGTGCAATCAGCACTAGATCGAGTCGAGCGGCTCTCAGCCAATTAAATTACGCTGTTTGATCATATGACACCGTTAGCCAGCAGTATGTCTCCTAAAAGAGAGCTGTTTAAAGGTGAGTGATTAAGTTTTTCTCCTAAATAGAGATCATTACAGAACGCCTAGTCCTACTTAAAATCCCATTTATTTTTATTTTATTTTATCATCTACTCGAACTAAGGAAAACGTTTGACTAACTCAAAGACAATTTCCACGCCTCCCCTGCCTGTCTGCAGAGGCAGTTTTGAATTTAGGAGCAGCAAGATGGAAGCGGCAAACCCTGGCGGTTCTCCGGTAAGTATATTGTTTTTTATCTTCAAGTTTGTCTTTTGAAACGTTAATTTTATTTAAATCCGTTGCTCACGTATAAAGTACACAGACGGAGTCTTTGCTCAACTCCTCTGAGGCGTGTCTCACTAAGCGCTACATGCTAGCATCCTGCTAACCGAGCTACCCTTTACATGAGGTGCTTTAGAAAATAGGATACTCATTAAAAAAAAATACTCCGCAGATATTGATAGATAGACGAACACTGCAAATATAATGTTAGAAACGAGAACGGCCTTTGGTGAAGGGGTAAAATACACCATGAATAAAGCCATAGAGTGAATGGCTGCCATGGTTGCAGAACGGCCTGATTTAATGACAAGAATGGGGAAGAGTGAGGTGAAGTGAACCAAAGCCACAAAACACGGTCAGACAAGGCGGCAAAAGGGCAGTGATCTGTCCGTCAGTATGAAGTCGGTGTGTGCTTTGGTGAACAAAAACTCGAGACCGGTAGCAGGAAGATGGGAGACTCGTGTTTCACTGGAATAGTGGTGAATTAAAACATCCTTTGTTGGGGACATTTAGGTGTAAATGCATCCATACAGGCAAGCCAGAGGCAGACCAGACAGTGAAGAAAACAAGGCAAACATTAGAAATATTAAAACGGAAATATAGGATTAATATAACATACAATTAGGGAAAATGTAAGGAACACAATGTAAATGATATTTACATTGTGGATACTATATTTCTTCCATATATTTCGAAAGTAATATTTACGCATTACCATAGTGACCAGAGAGCATTAAGGGGCAAAGAGGAGGCTGTTACTCTCAATGTTGTTGGCGCATTTCAGGAGGACGCTGCTAATACAGTTACACAATTAAACGGTGAATTTGCGTTCATTATTATATTTACAAAATACCACAGTTGTTGTCTTGGTCGTATCATTTTATTTTGTTGTACTTATCTGCGACACATTAAAGGCCGGTCCATGGAAATATGACATTAAACCAGCTGGGGAACGCTGGACTAGAGTACTATAGCTAAAGAAGATACATCCATATAGGCAAAAATGTCCTTTGCCAATTTCACCAACATCTTTTTTTGTAAGGTGCCAAATGCTGTCAGATATACGTGGAATTCCAAACATTCGTGCAAAATGATCTTTGGCTTTAGATGCCGGGAGATCCTCTTTAAAAAACAAAAAACAAAAACATGACTATGTCCAAGTTTGCCAACCAGCAATCTCCTGTTTGGCAAAGTTGGTCCCCAGCCGCAGTCCTCGTTGGAAGTCATTTTGTTTTACTTAAAGGTTTTGGGTGCCCTAAACATCACATTGAATAATGACTCCCAGCCACTCTCAGTCAGTTTAAACATAATCATGAGGCATCCTTTACCAGTGTCCATATATTATTATGTTTGGAGCTTGAGACCCATATCACTCTCACCGCAACCATTTCCCAGACATAAACAGCCATTTATAAAGAATGTGTCTGCAGTAAAAAGTGTGGAATAATTCAGATGATGCATACACTCATTTTCTAGAGTTGAGCCTGATATGGATGGAAATATAAGACCAGATGGAAAAGGAGCAGGAAAAATAGGGATAGGTGGTACTAAATGTAAAAAAACCCTATTTTGCAGGGTTTGCATTTGCCTTTCTTATGATTGTTTTGTTCTCCCTTTTTGTAAGCTATGATAGTGTGTACACACAGTGCTATGCATCTGGCTCCTGGTGGGTCTTGGCACAGGCATGAAAGGACAGCTTGTTTGCATTCGCGAAATGTCACTGCTTTGACAGAATGGCACTATTTGACACTCTGGTAATAAGAACTGTCTCATTTGATGGTACATTGACAGCATTATAAAAACCAACACAGCTAATTAAAAAAAGGAAAACTCAATATACAACTAAATACACAAGTGTGAGAAATGCAGAAATTCAGGGCGAGCCCAGAAATCACAACCAATCTTTTAAAATTAGGTGCAACACATTTCACATTTTCATTCTTTATTGCATACATTTTAATGTCTTGAATTTTCTTCTTTTTGATACTGATGCTGATGCTTATTTTTCTTTATTATTTTAATGAAGAAATTTTATGTAAAGCAACTGCAGAAATATATAATTTCAGCTGGACAAATCGGCCATATGAAGCCAAATTTTAAACAGCTTTATTTAGTTGCCATATATAGTTTACCTAGATTTAACACCACACAGAAGATCTTGCCATCAAAACAAAACAGATTTAAAAAAAGACAATAATTACATTCTCTCCTCAGTTAGCCCCAATTAGAGGATGTTACACAGAAACTTTGAAGATTAGACAGGAAATACTACATCTTTGTTTTCCCCCCTAAAAGCTTCCTAACAAGTTAGTGTTCCCAAAAATGTGTCTGGGATGGCAACTTTGGTGCCTAATGAGCTGAGGAAGTTGTGCGTAAGCAAGTGGGCTTTGCCTGGTGTGAATAAAGCTTAACTTCACTTTAATAATGTCTCCTGGTTTGATTTGTGATGTGTGAGAGACACACAACAAAGAGTATCTTGTTAAGGCATAAAAAACATCCTGAAAATAAATCGATGGGAACACATATACAGGCCAGAGAAGTGGGCTTGTAAGCAGATTATTAAACCCAAGCGTAGGCTGAGTATACAGAACAGTATATTCAGTGCTAATTTTTTAACCCTTTATACCTGATACATAAAGAAAGTTAAACATCAAAGTCAATAAAAAAAACTCTGTTAAGTCAGTCATTATACAACATCTACCTGATCTCCACTTAGAGTAAATGGCTAAGAGAGGACCTGAGCTGTAATACCATTTTAGTTCTTGTTAATAAATAAATAAATAAATAAAAAAGCTTGAATAATCTTAAATAATAATTAATCCAGGATTTTAAATATTTCCTTCAGAGAATTCATGTTCTTATGAGAGTGAAGAACAGCAACGTTGATCATTTATTGTCTGAATGTAAAAAAAAATCCTATACTATTACATTGTACATTATGGTACATTTTTAGATATATTCATATGCACATACAGCCAGTGCATATGATGTGATTAGACCGATCGATCGATCGATCGATCGATAGATAGATAGATAGATAGAAATCTCTTTGAGTTTTGCCCTGTTGACTGTTAAAATCAATGTAAATAAAAGTCAAATGCAATAATGTCATAAACCAAAATTTATTTGCAACAGAACATAGAAACATGTTAAACTGAGACATGTTCCTATTTCACAAAAAATATTTTGAATTTGACGGCAGCAACATGTCTCAAAAATTACGACCTGGGGAAATAAAATGTTGGAAAATTAAGGAGTACTTAAAAGAAAGCTCAAGCAATGTGTTGCAATTAATTGGGTTAAGTGGTAACAAGTTTTTGTCTTCAAATGTAGTATTATGTCCCTAATATCCTAAAAACAGTCCAACAATCTTGAGAAATCTATATGTTCAAGGAATAAGGCCAAAAATCAATATTGTATGGATGTGATTTGGGGCCTTCTGGAGGCCCTTCGTTAAAACCAGGCATGATTCTGTCATGCAAATCACTGTGTGGGCTGAAGAACACTTCTAGAACATAAACATTGTCTGTAAGTACAGTTCACAGTGCCATTCACAAACACAAGTTAAAGAAGAAGCCATATGTGAATATGAGCAACATATGCTCTCAGCCAGATGACATCTTTTTCGGGAAGGTCTTGCATATCTCAGCAAGATTAAACCATCTGTTATAACGGCTTCGTAGTAGAAGAGCAGCTAGAATCCTATATTGGAGAAGAGTGGGATAAATATAAAGAGTTAAGTTTAAAATAAAGTATAGCCTCTTTTAGGTTTTGAATATTAATATTTATTATTAATTGTTTTCGAATGTGACGCTTTATAATTTTTCACTTTGTTAATTTTCAGTTTAGTTTGATTCTTATTTTCTATTTTTGTTTCTTTTTCTCAACATTTATTATTGTACATTGGTTATTTAGCTTTGTAAAGGAGCTGATTGCTCACACTTCTTATACAAATATATTTTGGTTGCTTGTTTGAAATCCCTAAATCGTGCCTGATAGGCCAAAATTCTGTAACTAATCACTCAAATGACCGTCATATTCTCTAAGCTCCCAGACTGAAATTAATTTCTGATGAATGTAAGCATCGCTGCATCTCCATGATACCAAATAAAGTTCAGTGGGATTAAACCTATGTGCGGGTGTATTTAAGTGTATTATTATTGTTTTGCTTTTAAAAATGATTTTAAAAAATCATTATGCACATGCTGTTTCTCACAATATACTGCATTTATGTCAGCCTGCAGTGCACATGAACAAGGTGTGCATTGTGCCGGCATGTAGCCTCGCCTCGTCTCCAGGAAGATGACAGTTTAATTTTCTCCATCTGACCATCTGATACAACACATTCACTGATATGTTCAGGCACTTTTGGCTCTCGGAGGAGGCGGACGCACTTTTTCTCCTCTCCTCTCCCTCTATCTTCCCTGCTTAGTTCTTATGTCCTTGTCTAGTCTCGTGTTTTTTGTATTACTTTTCCTGGAACACTCTCTCACAGTCTGTTTCTAAAACCTAAAGAGAATTATGGATTTGATCAACTGGTCTCTGAATGCTATTAACACCCTTTTCTCAACGAGAAGTCTGGGCTCGGGAGAGCCCGAGTGCCCTGGAGGGACTTTCCCTGCCAGATACACGATGGACGGGTGGCAGAAATGGAGGGTTGTGTGTCTGGCGGGACTGTCGATCGAGGACGCTGAAGATATCTACCTATTCGGAACCATGATAACAGGGTTCTTGCTGATCGGAGCTGGCTTGGGCCTGACTTATCGGAGAATTAAGGGAGCGGAACCGGCTGTTCAAACCCTCCCAAGGCTGCCTGCTGGGATTGAAACGATGGGACGAGGCGCAACTTCTCAGAACGGGCTCATTGAGAGCAGCATGGTTAAGACCTTGGAGATGCTTACAGCTGCCGTGAATACTCAGAATAACACCTCTGAGCTTATATTGGGTTACATCAAGGAGAGGCCTACTCAGAATACCTTTGAGCGAAAGTTGGATTACATCGTGGAACAGCTCACTGCAGTTGTGAGTTCTCAGAATCGGCTCTCTGAGGAAAGGAATGACAACATCACGGAACGCAAGTTTGATACCATCATGGGGAAGCTCGCGGTTCTCCAACGGGAGATTGAGAGACCAGTGTTGGAGTGTTAAAGAACAGCTTTGAAATTCTCACGAGTTGTTGCAAAAGAAAAATTACCATCATAATCCGGCTACCCCTTCGGTGCCAGCTGTGGGCTCAAGGCCGGAGCCGAACAAAAACTCCCTGATAACAACTGTGTTGAGTCTGTTCCTTCCCATTCCATGCAAAGCCACCTGAGTTGGCTGGAAGACTGTTTATTTAGCCTGGCAGGGCGAAGGACACTGTCTCAGCTGAACTATGGACACACAAACACATACATATACTGATACTGATAAGCACTCACTGACGCATCACCCTCCCTACCCCGGATCCAACGCCACCTCCAATGCTTACCTCCCCTCTGATGTGGACATCGGGTCAGCTGGAGGCGCAGTCAAAGATTGCAGCGGTCCAAGATCAGATGTACACACTGGAACACTTTCCTATGTTGCTTGTCTGTGTTTATTGTGCTATGGTGTGTTGATATCTGTGCATTCCTGTATTATCCTTTTGTGTTACACATTTTGATGTTTTTTTCCTCGCTACCTAGCCTGACCTGTCTCCCCAATGATGTTTGTGTATTGTATGTACGGCCGGCAAGGTCTGTCATCTCGGTTGTGGGCAAAAGACCTGCAACTGACAAATAAAGGCTATCTCATCTCATCATCATCTAAAGCCCACATACATTCACCAGCCCTATTCACAGCTTTTAGTCTATCTTCGTCACAGTCAGGTAACCTTGCAAAACACCAATAAAAATCAATGCCATGCAGAAACGCTTCACACAGCAACCATTTCATTTACAGACACTGATGATAAAAAAAAAAAGAAAAGAAAAGGGGAAAAAAAAGGCTGAATGATTTTGGAGTTGGTATGGTATATCTTTGTCGTGTGTGTGCAAACCACTATACATTGAAAATACACCATATTAGTTTTTACATTTACCTTTTTAAAACACAAAACGTGGAATTTTAAATAAGTACAAGTATAGTATAAGTACGATCATATAGAAGAACAGAACTTGACTCATTGAGATCAATTATTTGGCGGTTAGAGTCTGATGATCATCATGGAAGAATGGATGAAAATGGAGGCTTGGGTGGAGCTGTGAGTCACTCAGGTGAGGCAGAGATGGAGAGTGAAACAGAGACTGAAAGAGAGAATGGCGGAAAAACACTGAAATTTAAAGAACACAGTGAGGAGGCTGACTGACTCATAGTAGGTGGGCAAGAAGATGATTGGATTAGTTTAATGATGTCAGTCATGAGTTTGACAGCGTGGGAAAGTAGAAGTGACTTGACCAGTACAAATGGAAACATTTATGGAATGTATGAAACTTTGCCTCCGTATTAAAATGTGTGAGCGACTCTGAAACACAAGCGCTCACAAAGATAGAGATTGTTTTTCTGTTGTTTTTTTTTTACATGCTGTCCATCAGTGTTTACATGTGTTAAGATGCCTTAAAAACACACACACACAAGGAGGAGCCGTGCTGCTCTCTGGCAGGAAGCACCATGCCCTCCTGTATTTTAAATGCACTTTAGAACAACATGCAGCAACATTACGGGAGGTTTGGGGTCCCTCCAGCCCCCGTTCTGTTAACCGTTGGGGCTGGGGGGCTGGGAGGAGGTGTTGGCCATTAGATTGGGGTCTGGGATGCGTGGCCTCCCTGCTACTGCAGATAAGAAGGCGGTTTGCTTTCCTCCACCCCAGAGAGAAGGCTTACATCTCCTGGGTCCGGGTACGGTTTGCCCCTCTGGGGGCAGGAGTACCCAGACCTGGGATATAGAGTATGTTTGGGGAGTGTGAATGTGTGTACAGTGTCTATTTGTGTCTGTCTACACGTTGGGTGAGTGCTGAGTATTTGTTTGTGTATATGGGGGTGGGAATGCACGTTTGTATCTGCGTGCGCCTGTTTGTCTGTGTCTCTATGTCAGCTTGGGTCTTAGACTCCACCTCTCTGGGAACATCTCAGGCTCTTTGAGGTATGGAGGCCTATCTTCCCTCACCACACTCCCTGCCGGTGGCTGATGCCCTCAGACGCTGGTGTGTTGGTGGTTCTTGGTGTCTGGGGCTGGGCGCTCATGTATGTACTGACTCACGCCTCTGGGCCTGAGGGCAGAGCCCGCGGGCACGTCACTGCAACCCCCTCTGGCCTCTGCTCTGTGGCTGCTGGGTGACCTCTCGTTTGGGGTTCTCCTCAGCTCTTCCCAGGAGGGTGGCACAGTTGCCCCCCTGGTGGTCCTCCTTGGGTCCTCGTATTCTGGGGCCTCTGGATGTCTGGGGTCTGGATCTCCTCCATACCTGTTCATGCCCTGGGGGACGGGGCTATGGCTCCCCACACTCCCTAGCAGATCGTTACATGTAGAAACCTTTTGAATACAAGCGTGCTGATCCACACGGGTGTACACACGGGGGTTCACAGACACAAACTACACCTTTCTTGGCTGCTGCCTCAAAGCACATTGTGCGCTGTCGATCTTGTGTGCTGCACAAGAACATGTAATATTTAGAATCTACTGTTAGCTAGTTTATTGTGATGGTGTTGTATTTATTATGTTGCTCTTTTTATCTCCATACAGTTGATCCAGGTGTTTTCTTTTTCTTTTTCTTCCCCCCTTTCTCGCCATCTCTTCTCCCCTCTATTTTTCTTTCTCTCCCGCTCTTTCTTTCATTCTTTCTCTCTGTCCTATCCCCCAGTCATGTCTGTCCCATCTGTAACACCTGAAAATCAAATCAAATAAATACATAATTATAATAAAGGTCAATCAAACGGACCAATATGGCAAGGGCATGATGATCCACTTGGTAAAGTAAATCCACTTGGCATCTTTCTTGGCCTTTAGACAATAATTCTGATGGCTAAAGATCCAAACGGGACAGGCAAAACAACAACAACAACAAAAAAAAAAAACACACACACACACACACACACACACACAAAAGTAAACTGCAGGAGTCAGAGTTTTCATTTATTTAACCCCCAAAAATTACATTTACAAAAGTAATAAATGTTGAGCTTATAAAAGAGGTCAAAGGAACAAAACTGAACTCAGACAAAGAACTACAAACTTAACAAACCAAACAACTGCCCAAACAAATATAACTAACCCAAACAGGAAACGACACACAAGAAGGGTATAGATAATGGCTGATCAGACCACGATGACACACGAGGGGTAACTAAACAAAACACAATCATAAACCACAAAAATGATGCACTACAGTCTAGTTTGTTAATAAAATAAACACCAAAGAAGAAAATCAAAACCACTGAACCCTAAACTCAAATATCCAATCAAATACAAAAACTTTTTAAAATTTTTTTAATTAAAGAAAATACACATTCTGTCACGGCTGGGAAGGCGAGCCATGTGGTGTGGAGGAAGGAGGACCCAAGATGCAAGCAAAGGATGAAAATGCTAGTGAGTTTATTTACAAGGTGAAGTGGCAAACAAGCAGTGGGGGATGACAAATAACTGAAGACACCTAAACTGGGAGAACTAAAATAACAGACTTGGGAGCATACGACAAAGGGCAGAGAGGCAGACAACGAGCAGGACACCGAGTAACACAGACTGACACCGAGTAACACAGACTGACACCGAGTAACAGGCAGGAGAACACGCAGGGCCACACCAGTAATTACACCAGTAATCAGTAATCAGTAATTACACCAGTAATCAGGGGATGAGAGACAGGAGGGCAACACAGCTGGGAGGAATCAGGGCTGACGGGACAGGGGAAATGTAAACTGAACATACTCACATCAGACAGAGACCTTCACAATAAAACAGGAAACTCAGACACGGGGAACCAAACAAGACACAGAACTAAACAGACAGCTTCACAAACAGGCGGGGTGACACGATAGACAGACAGAGACACAGACGCAGACTCAAAGGCAGACCGAATATAACACATAGAACTCAAACAATAATAATCATCATCATCATAATAAACTAGAAAATGATAATAAACTAAAAGCGCTGGGTCACCGACCCAGGACCATGACACATTCTCTACCTTTAGCAGGAAGTGGTGGTGCGGTCCAGTTATCCCTCTTTCTATTTAACGGCTTCAAATCCTGGCCACCACCTTTTGTCCTGCAACTCCCAGGGATCATGGCAGGTAAAAAGCAAGTAAAAGAAACGGGGGGCCACGGACCGGTCTATGTCCGTGGCGCCCCTTTAAGGTCGCGGATAAATACAAAGAAATAAAATCAGTACTGGTACCAAAAAAAAGAAGATTTATTCATAACACACGGGAAAAGACCCAGGGAAACCGAGTTAATGATTAAAAACGATAAAACCAATAAAAACCCTGAAAACCATCAATTTCACACCCGAGCCTCAACACTCAACACGGCCCTGTACCAAACGACTCACTGACTGTCCGTGGCCTGGGGATTGGGGCCACTGTTCTACCTGAATCACTCAAAAAGATATGGAGTGAATTGTATGAAAGTTTTACTAAATATGGGGTTTGGCCCAACTTAGATGGCATTCATTTTTGGAATCATTCTGCAGATGGATTTAGGAATTTCTCTAAATACTCTTGACCACTGAGAGATACAGTATCACTGGGCATTTTATGTCATGTCATACACATTAAATTGAAGTAATTTGCCAGCTGTCAAAGATCCAGATATCAGCAATTCTAGAACTAGGGACTGAATTTTTTCATGGTGGCAGGGGAATGTTCAGCCTTGGGAGAAGTACGCCTTTGCAGAATTTTGCTCTAAATGAGGTGTCGCAGGAGAGTGGAGTTGTACATTGCCATTTTAAATTTTTTTCTGATGGCTTGAGCACATTTTTTGTAACTATTGGCTATTTTTGCAAAACTCTACACACAAATAAGAAAACTCTTCACCCAATCAGCAAAACATTGTAGTTTTCTTGTAAAAGCGAATAACCCTTGCTTAACTCTCCACACCTTTGTGAAAATGGTATTTTCGTATCCAACAGTTAACACAAGCCATCATATTAATAAGCACACAATGCACCAACTACACACTGATGGTATGAATAAAAAACACATCGGGCTTTTGCTTTCTCTGTGCACAAGGTAGGCTATGTCAGTTTGAGCTCATACTTTTGTCATAGGTCCATAAGCATAGAGGGATCCAAACTTCAAGTAATGGTGTTTATTCACACACATCAAAACAAACACAAGTGTTTATTTCCAAGTATAGGATTATTTGCAATCACCATGTTGACTATATGGGTTTCTTGGTCTGCAGTGAACATGTTTCATCTGCCCCCAGCATCTGGTCGTCTAGCAATTCTATAAAGTAACAATTTCAGTATTTTTACATCTATGGTATTGTTGTGTTCCTCATTGGCATATGGCAGTGCTACAAATCTTAGTGTAAAGTGACTGTACTAACCGATTCTCACTTCAAAATGTCCTTATGATGCTTGCTACAGTGTAGCGGCTCGAGTTAGGCTGAACCCGTTGGCCAGCTTCCCTCAGGGCCATTCCATGGTTGATTACATGGTCAACTATTGTAGCTCTGATGTCATCAGCAATTCTATTTCTTACTCTTCTTACCATTCCTCTCCCCCCTCCTTGTCCTCCTCTCCCCCCTCCTCGTCCTCCTCTTGCTCCTCCTTGTCCTTCTCTCCCCCCTCCTCGTCCTCCTCTTGCTCCTCCTTGTCCTTGTCGTCCTCTTCATCCTACTTCTTCACCTCCACGTCCTCTTCTCACTCGTCCTGCTCCCTCCATTGTACTCCACACACAGAGCTTACCTGTATTATAGTGCTTAGGCTGATTGCAAAGTGAACTAATTATCTAAAAAAGTTTTCACATGTGACAGTGTGCCAGACAGTTGGCAAAATAGTGTAAATAATGGCCGTAAATGTGTATAGTTTTGCTAGGAGTGCGTTGATCGTTTGGGAATTGAGTGTAAAGCAGTGAGTTGTGTTTACAGTTCTGCAAAAAGAGTGCTGTGCAGTGGATTGTAGCTACAGGTTTGCAAAGTGTGTGTTACAAAATGGCAAACTGAGTGCAAAGCAGTGTTTGTGCTTTTAGTTTTGCAAACTCAGTGAGTGGTTTTGCTATAAGTATTAATAGTTTTAGAAATTGTGCTATCAGAATCACAGTTAGGGTTTAAGCATTCAGAAGAAAAAACTGTAATTCTGATGACCTGTTAGTGCATGCATGATCGGGACAGGACACTTGCAGCCAAACGCTGTGTGAGACAGCCTTCTGTCATGTTCTTGTTTGCTTAAGATCTTATGAAACACTCGAAATTGTGGAAAAAGTTAGTGTATAATTAAAACGAATATTCAGCTGATTGATTGACTCCTGCACTTGCCACTTAAATGTGTACTTGGTCCACTTTTTCATCACTTCCACTGACAATTCACTTTAAAAAGTGAACCAGATGACAGAGTGATTGATTGATAAGACACACACACACACACACACACACACACACACGGTGAAAAGCTATTATGACTTTCATTATCTTTAGTGTAATAGATCCAGCTTCAGTAATGACACTAAATCACCCCAGACAGCCTTTAAAATGGTTTTAGATCATCTCCTTTTATCCCAGAACTCAGAATACATACAATTGAATGTTTTAGGGGTAAACTCTTTTTTTAGTATCAAAATAATTACATTTAACTCAGACAACTGCAGAAGACTGAATCCAAATATAAAATATAATTTATACTTTTGCATAGCTTTTTTTTAAATTACTGTTTTACCTCCAGGTGAAATTCTTACTGATACTCATCTTATTACATTTAAGAATGTCACCATGTTCACTAGTTTGCTATATGTCGGTGTTTCATCAGATTCGAGGAGTTACCTCCTTTGCACAGTATCAGCTTAAAGCACTTGTTGCAGGCTGGTGAGTTTGCATCTTTTGCTGTGAAGTACAGCCAGACTTTGACCGCTTCGCCTTGGGCATTTTTAATCTGTAGCTCTGCTCTAAAAGAACCTACGTACCTGGGCCCGCCTACTACGCTTGCAAAGGTAAAATGATTGGCTAGAATCCAAAGTGTATGACATTTCAGGAAAAATAAGCACCGAAATAAAGCACCGAAATGTGCGCTGCTTTTCGGTCTGGTTACTACCGTTTATGTCAGAACTGGTGCCATAATTGCACCAGATACCGGTACCCATCCCTACTAATCACACAGGTTAAAGTTATAGTTTGGGGCAAGTATTTGGACGTTGTAATTATTTTTTTAATGATTGATTCTATATCCTACCAGAACAACTTTAATTCAAGACTTTTACCAAAAGTACTGCATCATCTGCTAAGGAATTAGTCATTTTTGTAAATACTACATAATTGGACAATTGCCTGACGAGCAGTTTCATAGCCAATTGTGACCTTTTCCCTCTGTAGTCTATCGTAAATTTAGTAGATAAAAGATCTTGTGTTGATTCCAAGTAGTGAACTTGTATTTGGTAGCTGTTTACTCAAACTCACACTATAGGGTCCAAAGATATCATTGCAAATGAAGTCAACCATCATTAGGCTAAAAACCAAAATAAACTTGGCAGAGAAACACAACTTTTTGAGTGGCCAAATCAACAATATGAAACATTCTTTAAAAGAAAGATTGCAGTGGACAGCTCAGAAATCTCTCCAAAAAAGGAAGCCTCTACAATATCTAATACCTAACCAAGTCAAGGACACTTGTCAAGAACCAGAACGCCAGATAAGAGTTTGCCTTAACACATCTTTAAAAAAAAAAAAAAAAACCTACCTACTTCTGGAAAGAATATGTGAAGAAATTAGCTTGTACCAGAAGTACCAGAATGAGCTCATTATACAAAGCATAGTGTACTGCATTATCTGTCAAACATTGTTAACATGGTTGAATTAAACTGAAGTAACACTGAGATGTGCAATAGAGTAGTGCAAAATTATATAATAAACTATATGTACACTATAACACTAAGAAGCAGCTGTAAGAAGGTATTATACAGAAATATGTGTGGAATCTTATACCTGACAGGTGTGTTCACCTGTCATAGAAAAGAGTGTTACTGTACAGTTTTTTAGAGAATGGTAGGAAACAGCAGGGCTATACTCTGCTCAGAATCCACCACAGGCTCAAAAACTGATCAGACAGGGCTTCACAGGTATATAAATCTTTGAATCTCAGATTATTTGACAAGTGAAAGAACTGTGGCTCACCCACCATAAAACAAACTTCCAGCGAACTGGAAGGCAAGCTGAAAATGCAACAGCAACCCTTTAAAAAGAACAAAAAACAGAGGAAAAAATAACGCATGTCAATGATCTTTACTCTTGCTTCTTACCTGGGTACATTTGTCCATAAAAGAGGAAGAAAGAAAGACAAATGTTTCTTCAAGAAGCCCAGTGATCAGATATTAAATATTAAAATGCTAAACTGGTGAATGTAAACCAACTAGCTACAAAAAAAAAAGAAACCATCAGATTTGCACTTTAGCATGCTGTATATATATATTGTCATTAGTACAAAAAGTTCGAAAACTCATGGATAAAAAAATATTAACCACATCTTCTATAGTTTCAAGCCACGAGAGCTTTCTGCTTCACTTGGCAAGAAACAGTATTGCTCACTTATATTGTTTTACTGTGAAAACCGCTTACTAAAGTTTGCTTTCTTCTGCCACTTTAAAAAAATAATAAAATCCCATAATATCAAAGTCCCTGAAGGCAAGCATGGAGCGATACCTTCAACCAGAAATCTGCCTGAAAGTTGAACATCTTTGATGTAGTTTGTCTTTTTTTGTTTGTTTAAACACTATTTGAATTCCCTCATTGGCTGATTACTGTCAGAGCTGTAGCAAAAAATCTAGGCCAGGTTTGACAGACAACTCACGACAGACATTTTCCCTACTGTTCATCAATTGCCAATGAAGATGTTTGGTTCTAGATTTGTTTACTTTAAACAAAGCCCCATCTAATAAAATGAATTTTTTAAGGATATGTGAAGCTCATATGTTCTAGAAATTTTCTGTGAATACTTGTTTCTTATTATGAAGCACTACATGTTGCCATATTAATTCTGTGAAAGTATCAAACACTCAGTCCACAGTGAAATATGCACAATATTCAGAAAGAGATTATAAGAGACTATATTTATTAGATTTGACATGGTATAGCCTCAGCCTGTCAATGTCATCCAGGGTTTTATTTAATTAATTTTAACACCTGCTATGTATGGAACGCCAGGACTGCCATAATGAATTAATTAAATACACCATTAAATAATTAATTAAATGTGTCAATAATTAATTAAAATGGGAAATAATTAATTAAATAAATAGTTATGACACATGTAATTAATTAATTATTGACACATTTAATTAATTATTTATGTATTTCACATTTTAATTAATTATTGACACATTTAATTAATTATTGACACATTTAATTAATTATTTATTGACACATTTAATTAATTAATTATGTATTTCACATTTTAATTAATTATTGACACATTTAATTAATTATTTAATGATATATTTATTTATTTCATTTTGGCAGTCCTGGCGCCTGGCTCTCATCATGAAATAATTTTATCTGTCAACCTCACCCATCAAACTCAGGGGGCGGGGTTAACGCTGATCGACTCAAAACCATTGCTTTGGCCTGGTGGCCATTGTTTTTAGCACGCAACAACCAGCATGTGGAAACTAACAGAACTGAACTTTGAAAAACCCTGTTTGTGTGTCACCAAATACAGTTTTAATATTTTTTTAGCCGAGAATGTAGTGGTTTAATCTTCATGTGTCTGGTCGGTTTCTCAAGATACAGCCTCTTTGCAAAAGTGCTTCGATGATTTCGGAGATGTCTGCCCAGTCTGACGGCAAAGCGTGGATAGACCCGCTCGCCTCGCAAGCAATCGAGCTGTTATTACCACCGACAAAGCGCAGGCCCCGGTACACAGCTGTAATAATCCCCGCTGACACGGACTTCTTTTACTGAGGTTATATTTATCAGGGTTTTATTTCCTGATGTTCGTATGTGTCCTACGTGTTTCAGTCGCCAATTCTGAATTATAACTAACATTAAAAACATGTTTAAGGAGGAGAGAGAGCAAATAAATTCGATTAACAGCTGATCTTTGGGCTTTTGTTCAGTAATCAGCGTGACCTGTGTATAAACACATAAAAGAGATAACGTTGGTGTTTCCTCATGTAGTAACTGCTGGCTTTAACTGTACAAAGGTTGTTCGAAACTATGACACACATACAGACTTCATGATGTTCGGCTAATATTTTTATTGTGAATATTAATCATGAGGGTAAACTGACCTGTACACCACAGAGCGAGGTCAGCATATCCACGATATCTTCAGCTCTCTGAGTTAACACAGAGTTTCCCAGCTGACTAATCTAACGGTCATCTACGAATAATTCACGGGTCATATCAATATGATTTTACAGAAAAGCATCCTTAATACTGCCAACTATTCCAGAGACGTGAAAATCTACAGCATAAAGAACAAAAAATATAGCAGTCTAACACAACACTGTAACAGAGATGAACCGTCAGTTTGTCGCAGATCAAAGTGGAATGAAAGCGATTGGTTGAACAGGTGTTCGTGATCTGTGTTTTCTGCATTTTCATCAGCGTAAGAGACTCAGCAGTTATAACAGTTATACATTTAATAAATTACCAAATGAACGCAAGAAACGAGCAAACCTGTTCCGACAATTTGAGTTTGTGTTCCCTCAGCTGCAGACTGTTTAAATGTTTGAGAGGAAGATTAGATATAAAGCAAACGTCAAACATAGACTCAGTCTGCGTTCACATTTGATATGAGGCCAGGACGGATAATGGCTGTGTCCTGTTTTAAGATCATACATGTAAAATTGTTGTCTGACCTCCGTCGATCCAGCCGCTCAGAGTTAACTGAAGTTAACCTGGATAAATTATAGTTAAGGAGTATCACAGATGACCACGTGAGCTGTGTGACTGTTCACTACTACACTGAAATCAGTAGCTATTACTGAAATACACGTGCTATTTCATAAACTATGATATAAAGTCCTACTAACATGTTTAGTTTTAAAGGACACCTTCCTGCCTTTAGTCTAATTCATTAGCAGTATTAGTTTTCTTCTAACATCCAGAAGTCTGCACCATGTGTTTCATAGTTTGTAACAAACCTTTGACAGTTAAACATAACATGACCGAAAAAGCAAAAAAATAAATAAATGAATAAAAAGAGAGAGAGAGAGAAAAAAAATCACACAAATTATATGTTAACCTCATTTATTTTTAGTTAAATAAACTCTAAAAATTCTAACAGATCGCTGGTGCCTAGAATACAGTTGAATAACTATTAAAAAACAGATGATATAATATTTCTGTCCAGGTTGCAGTCTGCATTATGAACATGTAGTTGGAAACTCTGCTCCTCTCGGTGGAAATGCGCCTTCTCTTTCCTCTTTGTATAAAAACATTTTAAAAGTCAGTTTAATCTCAAAATTTACTGTTAAATCCAAAACACACCAGATAAAGAAAAGCGAATGGTTCAGTCTAACACATGTGCCAGTGAACCATTAAACGTCTGTAAAACTGTGCAGTTCTGAAACGTAACTTTAACCTCAGCCAAACCGATTTGCTCAGTTGTAAATAAAACAGCGAAGTAAACGTGACCCGACAGACAGAACCTGAGTGAATTAAGTCCAGCGTTTAACCACTGAGAGCTAAAACTCAGGTGAGGTTTCAACGCTGTGCCGGTGATTGGACATCAGCCGCTGATAGGACATCAGCCACGGATAAAGTGGGTTCGCCTATAAAGTGCTCTGTTGGGAAACAAGCTCCAGCAGCTCTGCGCTCGGGAAAAACTATATTTACTTATCTTGTGCAGAAAAATGTGCTGAGGTTGCGTAATATCGAGCACCGGCTGCCCAGTTAAACTGTGACTATCACCAGGTAACGTGGGCGTGTTTCTTGAATTAGCAGCAGGTGTTAAACAGCTGACAGGTGAGGAGGAGGATGCATGCAGGTAAACTGAGGGCCTGTTGAGCTGATCGCTGGTTTCGTGAGAAAAATGTCAGCTCGTTCTTTATGTTACAGAAGCACAGAGACACAAGACCAGGTGGAAAGAGACAATCGTTCGGTGAAAATGAGAATCTGCGAATGCAACACGTGGAACACCGAGAGTGGAATATGTAAACAAACCAGTTAACGTAACCCCCTCGGTGCACTCTGCATGCTGACTGTTAGCAGAGCTACTGAAATCTCTGAAAACATCTGAGCACCTTTGCAAACATGTTCTATGTTGACAACCTGACCCGACATGTGAAGATTACAGCGCGACATTCGCGGCTAAAACACTGTTAAAAGTGTAGTTGGTGACAGAAAAACGGGGTATTTTAAAACTACACCACCAACATTGCTGCCTGTGATTTGAAATGCATTCTGGGATACCTGGCTGCCCCAAGTCTACACAAGCAATCGATTATCTAGGATCGACCTGTTTTGACTTACTTTGCACGGCAACCAATCAAATGTTAGACAAGCTGCATGGGCAGCGTTAACCCCGCCCGCTGCGTTTGATGGGTGAGGTTGACAGATAAAATTATTTCATGATGAGAGCCAGGCGCCAGGACTGCCAAAATGAAATAAATAAATATATCATTAAATAATTAATTAAATGTGTCAATAATTAATTAAAATGTGAAATACATAAATAATTAATTAAATGTGTCAATAAATAATTAATTAAATGTGTCAATAATTAATTAAATGTGTCAATAATTAATTAATTACATGTGTCATAACTATTTATTTAATTAATTATTTCCCATTTTAATTAATTATTGACACATTTAATTAATTATTGACACATTTAATTAATTATTTAATGGTGTATTTAATTAATTCATTATGGCAGTCCTGGCGTTCCATAGCTATCACCTGCTGATTTATTATGTGCTTATATGGAAAAACTTAGAAGGTGAAAGAGAAGGTGTGTTTTTGCATGAGTGAAGTATATCAATTTTAATTGAATTCACTGGAGAACAAAATATGATGGAGACCCCTGAAAGGTTAAACCAATAAGAGCCGGAGCCAAACCACAGAAGGTAAGACGCTAACAGAAGGAGCTTTGCAGGGAAAGAAGATGGTTGAACAAGAAGGTAAATGAGTAAAACAGATGGACAGAGAACCAACAAAGTCACTTACACTCTAAGAAATAAAACATGGGCTTTGTAAAAATTAATTCATAGTTTTATGTTCAATATACTTAAAATTGTTAATCTTATGGGTATAATTAATATTTTTAAATTTGATTTAATTAATTCTAAACCGTTTTAATGTTAAATAATATTGATATTTCCAATTTATTGAACACATTTAATTAAATCCAAAGAGCCCTTTCCACATCCTTTCTGAGCATGCGCAGAGAATGAAAAAAAATCTTCGCGCATACGCGTTGACCTTCTTTATCTACGCCACAGTGTGCTTTGGCCACATGTCTGGAAAGAGGGATTAATCACGATTCATCCGTTGGAGTTAAGGTAATTTCTTCCTATTTTTAATAGAATATAATTTAACTAGTACTTTGTGATAATATATGCCGTATATTTTTCCGGTAAATATGTGGGCCGTATGTGTTCTGTAGGTTAGCATTTTGCTAGCATTGGAAACATTCATTTGCATATTCGACGTTACTGCACATCTGAATATTGTCCCATTTGCGTTTAAAATTTCTTTCGAATTCTTAATAGCACACTTATTTTATTTGTTTTATTGCACTATCAAGTTAGGAGAACGTTAGCCCGAACAAGAATTGGGATACATGTGCAGTGATTGTTGACGAGTCCATACTCGTCTGCTTCACTGAAGAGAACCGCGAACTGCGTAGTTTGCATATCTTCGCGCATCGAGTCTCAAAGAGACCTCTGAAGGTGACCCCCACTTGCCCCCAAAAATAAAATCAAGTATGCTCTGCTTGGTTAGTGCTTGTTTGTGCCATTAAAATTAACATTTGTGCTGCTACGGTTTTCCAGTTATTAATGTTTTACTTTTTCGCGATGACGTCACGGGCGTCAAGCACGCTCCCCGTGCTCACGGGCGCGAGTGAGCGTCCGGGTGATGTAGACGTCGTAGGAAACGCTCGCTCGCACCCGAGCATTTTGTGGCATGTTTTGACCTATTTTGGGCCATTTTCGTGTTGCTTGGGGGGGAACTCTGAATGACCTATTAAATAAAAGTGTAATATCTTTGACACCTAGCGATACAAACGATGATTTTACCAGCACAAACCGACACAAACGGAGCACTAACCACTTGATTTTATTTTTGGGGGCAAGTGGGTCACGTTCAGACTGGGCTGCTCCGGTATATAATGGTAAACGTGCTCACAGGAACAGATTTATGAAATGAGTAATAGAAATTTTGGAGCATTTGAAATTTAACTTGTATTATTAATACATTTTAAAAGAAACAGGATTGTTCTTAAGTTTAGACCATCTCTGTGCTACCCCTTTGCATGTGTCTCACTGTACACGATTAATTTTTTCTGGTTTTCTTTTTCTCTCAGGTTGCTGGTTGTGGAATTTGGAGCTGCGGAGATTTGAGCTGTGCTCCAAAAGTGCATGTTGAAGGTACCTAATGCTTTCATATTATTTACTTTTTCCTTAATACGCAATTTTACATTTTGAATTGTCTTATTTGGTCTTTTAGGTTATGAATGTGGTGTTGTAAGCTTTGCTCTTTAAGTGTATCTAAAAGGTACCAAATTCTAAAACACTTGAGACTTAAACACTCCATTCTTGGTCTGAGACGCTCATATCCGTGCATTTACAGTCATTGTCCTTGTACTTTCAAAACATGGGGTGGTCTTAGGACTCATCTAAGTCGTGCACATGTTGCTAAACCCTCTCACACTGTAGAACATGTTATTTTGACTTGTTCTTCTTGTCCTGAAAGCCACATATCAACAAGCAGAGAATACTTTCTCCATATTAATAAACATCTCAAGAGGTTGGAGACAGTAGATTGTGTTTATCAAAATTGTTCTTTCAAAACTAATGTATATGGTACTTTCCAGACACACAAGAGTAGAAAACATTCTTCATGCACGCTAAGAGATTTCAAAAATGAAATAGTGAAAAGAATTGCTGATGTTGGTGAATAGTGAAAAGTAAGAATGATCTTTCTGAGGAGTCTGCAGATGAAGGGCCCTCTGACTTGCATTGTGAAGCTGGTGTAGTTAGTGAAAATTTGGAGGAAGCTGTAGTTAAAAACCTTGCCTTGGTTTTGTTAAAGTTGGAGATCTTTTCACATGTACCAACATCAGCAATTGACAATTTACTCGAGGGGCTACATTTTCTATTCACTACTTCTGCTTTACCCTTAACAAATAGCTTAACTTTGGCTGTTCTCAAGGAGCATAATATTGAGGTTAGTGCATCGCTAGTGAATGAGTTGTGCACTGCATTATACACTGGAAATCCACTACTTAGAAGTCTTGCAAAAGGAGGATCACTCGAAACAACATTTAAGCGCAAGAAGTTTTACTATGAAAAGTTTAATGTTGTTGAGCCAGAGGAATATGTTCTAGAGGAAAATGTTCTAGAGGGGAAAAAAAAAACCTTTCAATATATTCCATTGCTAAAGTTATTGGAGCAGTTACTTCAACGTGAAGATATTGTCGGAAAGCTAGTTGAAAACTATAAAAGGAGTCACTCAAATTCACAACTGCTTACATGTTTTCAGGACGGTGAGAATCAGAAGAACAATATTTTTTTTTCAAGTTGAAGAGCTCAGAATTTCATTATGCCTATATATTGATGATTTTGAAGTGTGCAACCCACTAGGAACATCTCGCAAAAAACATAAACTTTGTGCGGTTTATTGGATTCTGGGCAACTTGCCTTCTGGTTGCAGCTCAGCCCTTTCTTCAATCTACTTGGCACTGTTGTGTAAAAGTGAATTAATTAAATCTTTTGGTTATGAAAAAGTACTTGAGCCTCTGCTGCGTGATTTAGTCAGACTTGAGAAGCAAGGTTTATTCGTGCCCCTCCTTGGTTCGGTTATCAAGGGTACCGTTCAGTGTGTTGTTGCTGATAATCTGGGGGCCCATGGGCTTGGAGGATTTGTGGAGAATTTTTCAGCTAATTATTTTTGTCGTTTCTGTACAGCCCAGCTTTCTGATATAAATAAGTGTGAGGTAAAGACAGGATCATTTGAACGAAGAACAAAGGAAAATCATCGGCTTCATATCAAGACTGCTCAAGAACAAGGTGTGAACTGTTTAGGTGTAAGAAAATCGTGTGTTTTAACGGATAACCTCTCGTATTTTAATGTTGTTACTGGTTACCCTCCCGACATTGTGCACGATTTCTTTGAAGGAATCGTTCCTGTCGAGTTGGCCCAGTGTATTGACCTTCTCGTGTCAAAAAAGTATTTTTCTCTCGAACAACTGAACAATCGTATTCGTTCTTTTCCTTACAAGGAAGGAGATAAAACTAATCGCCCCACTGTGTTATCAAAAGCTGTAAGTAAGAAGAAGAGACGTTCTCTTGGGGGTAACGCACACGAAAACTGGTGTCTTATTCGCTTGCTTCCTTTTATCATTGGACCAAATGTCCCTGCTGATGAACCAGCCTGGCTGGTTATTTTAGACTTAAAAGATATTGTCGAGCTTGTAGTAGCTCCTGTTCACAGTCTTCAATCTGTTGCATATTTGGAATGTAAGGTCTCAGAGCACCGAAAGCGTTACCAACAACTATTTCCTAACCAAAAACTGATGCCTAAACACCACTTTATTGAGCACTATGCAGAAATGATCAAATGTTTTGGTCCTCTTGTCTCGTTATGGACGATGAGATTTGAGGCCAAGCATAGTTTCTTCAAACAGGCTGTTCGGAACATCAAAAGCTTCAGAAACATAGCCGGCTCTTTAGCTCGTAAACATCAGTTAATGGTTGCGTATAGAATGCTTTGTCCTGATGATGAAAACTCTACAGATGTTACTCGCGTGACAGAAGTGCCGTTGGATGTCCTTAAAGACAATGTTGTGAAAAGTATCTCTAACAAACATCCAGACGTGACTGCTGTTAACTTAGCCACTGGCGGTTTTGTGAACAATATTCAGTACAAAAAGGGGATGATTGTTGTGCACGGATCATGTGGTGGGCTACCAGATTTCTGTGAAATTCAACATTTGTGCATTATTAAAAAAGAGACCCTCCTTATTCTGAAAAGACTAAATTCATGGTACATGGAGCACTATAGAGCTTTTCACCTACAAACAACAACAGATGTTGTTGTTGTATCCATAACAGAGCTGGCCGACCCATACCCGCTATGCGACTATGAAGTGGGACACTTGCGGATGGTCACCTTAAAAAGATATATTCACATTGGTAATTGTTTTATTTGTTTTCACTCATTGTTAGGTAAACAAACATTTGTGGCAACAAGTAAGTGTATTTTTTACAAATAAAAATGTCATGTTCTTTAGACTGTATTGAGTAGTGTTTCATGATCCAGGAATTATCTATGTATGTATTTAGAAATATTGTCTGCTGGACAGTATTTCTTAAAAAAATCCCTATGGATAATCTATGCACTGGTCTTGTTTTTCAGCTTGAAGAATGGCTGCTACTTTGAGGGTGATACTTGGAGTGGACAATTCATCCAAGTTGATGCTTCCTTCTGGAATCCCTGGTTCAGTGGACATTTTAAAAGAGGAAATACAAAGACAGTTTGGATTGACTGAAGATTTCAGGCTTCAATATAGAGATGTTGAGTTTAACAATGAATACATGAATCTAACCACAACTGAGGACATTAAAGACAAGAGTACAATCAAAGTAATTTACACTAATTTAAACTCTGCGCCGTCCACTGTGCCCACCACAGCACCCACAGCTGCCTCCAGAGAGACATTACCAGAGTTTGATGCACCATCCTTGCCAGACACTGACATCCTTTCCTCCTCAGACTCCAGTGCCTCTTGTTCATCTCTTCGCTTGCGGAAATGGCCCTTAAACTTTCCAATACCAAAGTTTAGTTTTGATGTGGAGTTTCAGTTACACAGAGCCCAGCAAGAATATGAAAACAATGGGACTCTCTTAGACCCGAGCCCAAAACTCAAATCTGACATATTAGATATGTTGGCCTCAGAAATTGCAAAATACAAAGTTTATCCATCAAGTGGAGATATTGATGATGTCGCTAAAGCGTTAATTCAAAAATATCCCTTTCTCAAAGAGACCGGATCTGTGACGGGCTGTGAAGGCTGGAAAGTAAGCCTAAAATACAAAATGGCCAATTACTGGACAACACTGAGAAACATAGGGTGCCCAGAGGTGGCAATAAACACTCTACAACACAAGAGAGAACGAGAGAAGAGTCCACGTCGAAACAACGTCAAAAAGCCACGGAAAGCAGAAGTGAACTTTTTACCACAATACCCTGCAGGAGAAACGAAGAAAAGTCTGGAGGAAGAACGACAAGCACTACTGATTGAGGTGAAGAAAACAAACAACGATCAAATAATCAAAACAAAGATGGATAAGACATTTGCACACAGAAGAAGAGAGGTGATTGAAGAGATGCCATTCATCGCAGAGTTCAAGACCAGATGGCCGGCCCTCTTCAAAGTACCTGAGGTATGAGTTTGAGTCTTGGTTAAAAACTGGCCGTGAACAGAAAAGTACTGCTACAAAGCTGATGTCACCGAGCTGATGTCTTTTCAGCTTAGTGCAGCTAAATTGTGTTGTGAGAAGGGCAGCTCCAATGGAACGAAAAATTTTGGGAAAACAGGACGTTGCTAACATGATACACGTCAGAGTTTCCTTTTACAACTAAAGTGCAAAATTTGTGCATTTTGTGATTTTCGTACTGCATGGGTGAGGCACTCTTTTGCAGCCACCTGACTCTGCCGGTCCATCTATAAATGTTTTGGGTGGCATGTTGGAATAACTTTTCTGTCGATTTAAAAATCTTTTTTTTTTTTTTTGTAATCGTAATTGATTTTGCACATTCCCATCTGATTAATCGATTCCCCCCCCCCCCCCCCTTTTTTTTTTCTTTAAATCAAACCTGGACAGCACCAGACGTTTTTTGTCTGGGATTAGATCAGGTTTGGTCTGGATTTAGTCCTGTTTTTAGCTGAACTATTTAAAAATTGTATTTTTGAACTTTGTAGATCAATGCGGAGTTCACCCGAATCACCACAGTTCCACTGCTGTCCACATTCATGAGCAGTCTTGACCAGTACTCTGACCAGTTGATGAAGATTCTACGAAAAAAAGGAGGGGAAACAGCGCGGCGGATCACAGCAGCGTTGTCTGCAATTTCACAGGTATTCTGTCTTGTTAAAATGTTCTGTAACTAATAGATTAGTTGCAGGTTGATCTCAGGTCTGGTTATTAACCTGTATTTTTAACTTTCTTGGGTCATTTTCTGCTTGTTCTCTCTTGCGTTATACTTCTCATCTCGCTTTTGGCTTATATTCTGGATTTGGTCCTGACACAAAGCAGAACTAAGTAACTCATGCCCCTAGAGGCCATAAGTGCCGCTGCTGGCATTGTAGCTTTTTTCTTTTCTTTTTTTGTTACTCATTAATTGTCCAAAGGAATAATTAGCTACACTGAGAAAAGACAAAGGCAGAGGACATTTCACATTTCGCCACAACTCAGTGACACAATAGATTATTTTTTTTCACTCAAACTTGGTATAAATACTGCAAATGTGGTGGTAACCCGCATACCTCATATTAACGTGACAGTGTGTAGTTTTTGTCATTAATTTTTGGAAATATCTATCAAAATGTTTTTGATTCCTTTGAACAACACTCCTATGCAACAACACTTTTCTTCCTTCTTTCGGGTGGTACACCACGCTAAAGCTGCATTTTCCATGACCCAATGTATCGCAATCAGTTCTGTGGGGGTCTCTAAAAACTTCAAAAAAGTAATTGTGCTGCATGTGTTGTTTTGTTTAGAGTTCCCGAATCGAAGTGAAGCGTGAATGCATCCTTAAAGCTGTGATTATATACCTGAATGAGAACCCTGAAAATCTCATCAAAGAGTACATGGTAAGTTTATTTTTAAAGGGATATTCCACCCCTCCGTAAAATTTTGACTGTCATAATTCCCAGAGTTTTGTAAGTTGAAAAGTGTATTTTCTAAACAAGCCCAGACATTCTCCTGATCTGGCAACAATCAGTTTTCTTTAAATTAGCTTCCAACAATAAAGTGCATGGGAAATACTAGGATTTTGTTTCCATTCACTTAAATTGTTTTATGCAAAACTAAAGAAAATAACCTTGGTCAGCAGAATATTGATAATATTATTAATGCATACTCCTTCTGCCCTCTGTCCATGTTTCATGTATCTTCTTCTTGGTCTTTATTTGGTGATAGTCTTAAATCCACATTTTTCTTTGGTCTGTTCTCCTCAGTCTCATTCAGAGAGATGTGTAATTAGGGTAGTGTGGACCATTTTAACTAAAATGGAGTGAATAGATAGATGATGCGATGACCAAAATACAACGGATTTAAAATATTTCTGTCTTTCCTGTTTTCAGGATGTCAATGTGATGGAAGCTGAAGAGCTCGAGAGGATGGATTTGGGTGTTTATAAAATAATCCATGAAGGAGCACAGCCTGATGACTCCCTTGAAGATGTTGGCATCATTATCGAGAGATGCACCGTCTTGCCGGATCTTCTCGATGTGGCGAGCGGGTGTGCACTTTTGTTTGGGCTAATTTACTGTCTCAATCTGAGTTACCCAAAGCCACTTCGCTACACATTTGAGTTCTTCCAGAAGGTGCTCATGGGACTGGAAGACAAAAAACTGTCTAACAAAATACAAGTGCTGAAGAACAAACTCTGCCAAAAGGAGACGCAATGACTCTTCTAGATCGAAATGTCCCCCAAAATAAGTGCTCTGTTTTACTGTTTAAAAGTTTATAAATATGCATATGTTGATCCTTGTTTATAAATATTTTGTCATAGCTTTTAATATTTAAGAGATTTACTGAATGCCATTACCACATGCCAATGCCACTACACTGTCACTTAGTTGAAACTGGAAAGTTGTTTCAGATGTTTACATTTTATTTTACACACTTCATATAATGTTGCATTATGCAGTGTTGTTTCCCTGTTTAAGCTTTGCCTCGTTGAAGGCTTTTGTTCAAGTTGTTAAAGCAACACAAATTTTTTTGTATTTACACTTCATATTAGTTCTCGTGTACCAGGTTTCCATTGTAGGTCAAGGATCTTGAGTGTTATTAATGTGAAAAGGTTCTAAGGTTGTCACCTGTACTTTTAATTTAATTAATTAAGATTTAATTAAGAATATTTTGAGATTTGCTTTATGCATTTCTTTTATTGTAAAATTTATTATATAATAGAAAACTTATAATTCTGAATCTGATTTTTGGAACTGGGGACTAAATTGTCCACATTTACCTTTTTGTGTCACTTAAGTATTTTCTGTAATTGCATTATACAGTGATTTTTAAGTTTCTGTGGTAAATTTGCAGATCTGACTAATCACCAATTGTATTGAATTTGACATATTACGGCACACTACAATGTCACTTTGTTGAAACTCCAAAGTTGTTTCCAGTGTTTAAATTTTGGTCATGCACTTTAAGCATTTAATATTGCCTTATGCGGTGTTGTTCCCTGTAGAAGCTTTGCCTTGTTAAGGCTTACCGTAAATAAAGTTGTTGATGCAGCACCCTTTTTTTTTTTTTTTTTTGCATTTACACTTTATGTAAGCTTTGGTGTAAGAGTTTTCTATTGAAGTGCAAGGATCTTGAATGTTCTAAATGGTAACGTGTGAGCAAGTGTAAAAAGGTTCTTGAGTTGTCACCTGTACTGTGTAGTTAAGTGTTAGACCTTTGCTGAAGTCCTCTGAAAGGTCCAAACACCTAATTACAATGTATAGATGACAACTCAGGAACCTTTCTAGACTTGTTTTGTTGGTACCTAAACATTTAGCATATAGATGAAACTATTCATTAAATCATAATTAATCAAATTAATTAGGTCCAAAGCACAATCTAAATGGTGCCATTAAATTCAAATTAATATTGTCAATTGAACCTAAAGCAATACAGTTAATAAAATGAACAAGGTGTTTAAATTCTAATTAATGGTGTTAAATAGTAGCAATGAAAGGAAAGCTGTTGCTTTTAATGAACAATTTCACTTCTGATATACATCACCATTGAAATTGCAGATAACAACCATATTGATTTATGTTTAATTGACCAGGTTTTGTGGAAAAGATTGCCTTAACTTTGTCAATTAAATCCAACGTTTTATTTCTTAGAGTGTACTGTCCTATTAATAAAAAAGGAACTAATCTGAAAACAAGGCACAGGTGAAAGAGTGAGAAATCAAAAAGGTGTAAATAAGCAAAGAACCACAAAGAAAATGATGACAAAAAGAAAAGTTGATGATGACAAAAAGCTGTTATAACTGAGGTTCAAAATAGTCTTACAAAGAGGAAAAAGCTAAACAAACCTACAAACAAACAAAACAAACAACCACTGACAACACTGAATTGACTTCAAATATTTTCATGGTGTGGCACTTGGCTGTGCATGTAGAGCAATAAAAGTAAAAATATGGAAAGGGAAATGAATAAACTGCTGCAGAACTCTTATTCATGTTTACTGAAAGGTTTGTGTGAAAATTAAAAGATGAGGTCAGTATTTTCAGATCCTTTGCCTTTCCCTTCTCTTGGTTTATCTGCTGTTAATGTGTAAGTGAGAGCCACTACATAAAAACCATCCCATCTCAGCAAACACAATTTTATTCTGCTGCAAAGACTTCTTGAGGATTCACTCTGTGCATTAGATTTTTTCAAACTCCTATAAAAATGAAATATAAAAGGTGTTTTGGGTAGTAAGAAGAGAACAACCTTCTTAAAAAAAAAACAAAAAAACATGCAAAATCTGATCTTTAAGTAAAAAAGGATATCCAAGAGATGCATAACATTTAGTAACTATGCATGAGCCTCAAGTGATTTTATACTACTTATGATTCACTTTCGATTTCATGATTTATTATTGTTGATTATTGTGTCAACTGATTACAGAAAGACAATTTCAGTGAATAGAATATAGAACCATGCTAAGCTGTGAATACTTAGTCAGTATTAACTAATAAGTGCCAAAGGACCAAAGATGTATGTTTTATGTGATGCCATTGAACAACAACAACAACAAAAAAAAGAAAAAAAAAAGAAAAAATATCAGCGTGCAATGAATTCTACAGCTCACTACTAAAGGTTCTCACACAGAAATTAATCAGTAATGCACATTAAAGTATGTATGTTGCTCTTTACTGGTCAGTTTTTAATTATCTTCATAGCCCCCTTTTTGTGGATTAATGCAGTTCTGGTTATATATAACCAATTGAGAAGCTATCAAGAGAAAGCAGACTGTTGTTTTCCATTCTTCATTACATCACTTATAGGAAAATTTCCAAGACTATGACTGCAATAACCTGAACCAAAGTCTCTGGCAGACCACCGTTTGCTTAAAGCCTTAATCTCACCTCTTCTAAAGAACTTTCAGAGAACTTTAGCAGTCAACGCTCCGTATGCAAACCGTTACATTTTCAAGGATCAGTCTATAAATGTTGAAAACCTGAAAAGAACCTTTCTGGGATATTTGGAGAACTATTCCACACGTTCAGGAGCAGTTGCAAACCACTTTCAATTTACCACCGTAACCTTCCCAGTACCTTTCTACATAGTACACTATCACACCACACAGACTCACATGCACGCACACAAATAGCAGCTTTTTCCCATGGAGTGATTAGTAGCTGAAAGTCTCAAAAAGCTCATCTAGGCTCGTTATCACCTCGTTTTCTGCTCATTAGGCTAGGATCAAAGACAGAGGGGTAATTAACGAGGTTCACATCACTGTAGGCTATTGGGCTACCCCAGTTCCTGCTCAGTTGGAGAATTACTTAGGTTAGCACATACACACACACACACACACACACACTTACATCTGTCTTTGAGTTAGTACTCAGTGACATAAAGTAGAGATGGACCGATCCGATATTACGTATCGGTATCGATAGAGCGGCTGTGGCGTGCGAGACCTCTCGGCGGTCTGGTTGAGCATTTCATCTCCGAGAAAGTTATCCCAGAGAGAAGTAAAGCAAGTGTGTAAGTTCATCTCTGAATGTCTGTAAAACACTCCCACGTTAAGCTTAACAACCGATATATGGAGCGACTGCCTCTCATTCTCTCCCCCTCCCTCGCTTGTTGCTACTTCAATCATGAAACTTCCCGTCTCGCTTGTTTGTTTTTGGGCCACTTTGCACCAGAAAGAGGAAACCAGCAGCTGAACAACAGCAGCACGTTTAAGCTTGATAAGCTGTTTGAATTTATTTAATATTACTTTCTACACCAGGATCCTTTTCTACGTAGCTGACGGCTGGTAACTGTGCAGGGGCGGGTCTAGCAAAGTTTAGCCAGGGGGGCAGGTAGGGCGTTAACAGGGAAAAGGGGGATACGAAGACATACTTTTCTTTCTTATTGTCATTTAAAATATCTAGCATTTAATAAATGATTATCTAAATCTTACACCCAAAGTTTTAATTAAATTAAAGTTGATTACGTCAATTAAGCATCGCGAGGTGGAGGGTGGGGGATGGTTTCCTATTATTTTTGCTCGGAGATGGCAACCCTATTAGTTAGGTTGCTTAATATTTCTTTAAAATACTCTTTAAAAATACCAGAATAGGGAGGGTGGTGTGGGTTTAAGTTTATTAGATTGATCAGTGTTGCTGAACTATGAAATATTTTGGGTGCAGTGTATTTTTTGCATACAGGTATAACAGAATAGCTTTAGTGTTGTTGTTGTTGTTGTTTTTTTAACCCTTTAAAGCCGGTCGGAGCGGGCACGCTCCGTTTTGCGTAATTATTTTTAAATCCCAGAGGAGATGAAACCAGAGGAGTTGTACTTACATCTTATGCCATCAGCTTGTCCTAGGTCACAGTTTCCTTCCACATATAGCTTTGCAAAAACTGCATAAAAAGCACTTTCAGCAACAAAAACAATATTCCAGAAACACGCTTTGCTGATCCGATCAGCTGTTTGTAACACTTCCTACATCCATCAGCGCAAACTATCGCATGTCCGCCATGACCTGCCCGAAACCGGAAGTGGCGTCATTTTGCGGAAATGTCGTTTTTTACCATCAGGGCCTTATGAGCCTATACTGGTGTTTTTAAAAGTTATCTTTGACTTTATGACTTTCTGTGTCGTTTTTGTGATGCTTAGGACTCATATTGCACTGCTGGAAATAGTTTATTTTGATGCATATGCTGGTTTTTTTGCAAATTTATAAATAATATTTATTTTCGTTTTTCCTGCAGTATATGAAAATTGGTGTATTTCAAAAATAAAACTATGAAGACACTTAAAATAAATTTCCTGTGGTGGGAAACTATTTTGTGCAAGTTTTTTGTATTTACAGTTTTGAGGGATAAGCCTCTTAAATTTCTCTAACTAGAAATATATGTAAAAAAAACAAAAAAACAAAACGATTTTCTTTTTTTTTTGTAGTATATTGCACTTTTTTTTTTCCAATTTATGTCATTACTATGCACTTCATGCATACATATTATTAAAATTTGGGCTATAATGGTTGTATTGATGTATATCAAATTGAAATGCTCCCAAAAATGGCTCCACAGCATGTAAAAATATAAGCTCTGGCGGACTTGGTTCTAAGGTAAGTCTTAAAGGGTTAAACTTGAGTATGAACTTATACAAAATGCAGCAAAATAGTAAAAAAAACCTAGTTTTATTCATTAAAAAATGCATCCGAATATATCGGATTCATATTGGTATTGACCTATATCCAAATTTATGATATCGGTATCGGACATAAAAAAGTGGTATCGTGCCATCTCTAACATAAAGCAGTCCCTAGCTCTTACTCTAACCTTTTTTTTTTTTTCTTTTTTTTTTTTGCCTGTCCCATTTGGTTCTTTAGCCATCAGAATTGTTGTCTGAAGACCAACAAGGATACCCAATGGATTTATTTTGCCAAATGGATCATCATGGCATTGCCGTATTGGTCCATTTGATCGACCTTTGTTTTTATTATTTATTTTCTTTTATTTTCAGTTGTTACAGACGGGACAGACATGAGTGAGGGATAGGAAAGGGAGAAAGAAAGAGGAAGGAAAAGAAAAACAGAAGGGGAGAGGGACAGTGAGAAAGGGGGGGAAAAAATATCTCCGGGATCATCTGTTGAGAGAAAAAGAATAGAAAACAAGCAAAAAAAACAAAACAAAGCAACATACTAAACACAACACCATCGCATTAATCTAGCTAAGTGTAAACAGCAGTAAATACTAAATATTGAATGTTGTTGTGCAGCATGCAGGACAGACAGCGCACAATGTGCTTTGAAGTAGCAGCCAAGAAAGGTGTGATTTAAGTCTACGAACAGTGAACACCCGTGTGCACACCTGTGTGGATCGGCGCGCTTGTATTCAAATGGTTTCCCCATGTAATGGTCTGCAAGAGGATGTAGAGAGCCATAGCCCTGTCCCCCAGGGCATGAAGCAGGCATGGAGGAGATCCAGGCCCCAGACATCCAGAGGCCCCAGAGTGCAAGAGCCCAAGGAGGACCACCGGAGGGGCATCCGTGCCACCTTCATGGGAAGGGCTGAGGATCCCCAGACGAGGGGTCACCCAGTAGCCACCGGGCAGAAGCTAGAGGGGGCTGCACCGGCGTGCCTGCCGGCAGCCAGCTGTGCCAGAGTGAACCGAGCCGCAGGCACAGAGGCCGGAGGCCTGAGGGCCCTCCGCGCCCCGGAAGAGGCCTGACCGAGCAACAGGCGCCAAGCCAAGCCAAGTAGCCACCGGGAGTGAGCTGGTACATACCTGAGCGCCCAGCCCCGGACACCAAGAACCAACAATGCACCGACCCCTGAGGGCATCAGTCATCGGCAGGGAGTGTGGTGAGGGGAGATAGGCCTCCACACTTGGAGGGCCTGGGAGTTCCCAGAGAGGTGGAGTCTAAGACCCGACCTGACATATAGACACAGACAAAGACATGCATTCCCACCCTCATGCACACATATACAAACACTCAGCACTCACCCAACGTAGGAATAAACGTAAATGGACATGTACACACAATCACACTCCCCAAACATACTCTATACCCCGGGTCCAGGTATCCTCGCCCCCAGAGGGGGAAACGGCACCCAGACCCAAGAGATGTTACCCTTCCCTCCGGGGTGGAGGCAAGCAGACCGCCCCAGGCTCCGCAGCAGCAGGGAGGCCAATCGGGCAGCCAGCATCTCTTCCCAGCCCCCCCGCCCCGATGGCTAGCAGAGAACGGGGGTGTGTTAAGACCCCATACCTCCCTCCTCCCGCTCAAGTGTAGTGTTGCTGTGTGTTGCTCTAAAGTGCATTTAAAACAAGGGAGAGCATGGTGCTGCTGCCAGAGAGCAGCAGGTGTTAGCACGGCCCCTCCCGAGAACCCTCAATGTCTACATGGATTTAAAATTTAGAGGTGGGCACCGGCGCCAGAGGTAGGTTTGAATACACACACCGTCTACTGGATGCCGTTAACGTGCCCACCTTCAAGGCCCTATATATATATGTGTGTGTTATGAGAGTGTAAGTAATGTGGATGTCTAAGTTGTGAGATAAAATTGAGGCACAGGTGGCCAGAAGAGGACGGGGGAGGGGGGGGGGGGGGATGTCTCCCCTGCACCCTGGTGACACACCCGCACCCCAAGACCCTACCCTGTGTGGGTGGGTGTGGTGGAGCGGGAACAGGGAGGTAGCCGGGGATGGGGAGGAAAGAAGGGAGGGGAGGATGCCCCTCCCTAGGGCCAGCTCCCCCGCTGACCCCAGTAGGCACCCCCGTCTTCTGGTATCCACCAGGGTAAGGGAGCCCAGGTCCATCCAGACCGGGGCCTACGGCAGCAGCACCGCCAAGCCCCACAGGACCAGGGTCTTACTCTAACCTTACTGATCACAACTAGACAATCTTTTTCAAATTTTAGTTTAACCCTTACCAAAACTTAATTCAAACCTTAATCCCAAATTAAGTCGTAACCTTGTAAAAAACATCCTGCTCACAAACTGTCTCTCTTACAAAAACTACTGACACACTACCATATATGTGGACCCTTCCCCTTAACCTGTGGTTCTCCAACTGTGGGCCTGTCTACACTGGTGTAGATGGGACATAACAAAAAAAATGGAACAAAACTGCAGTTCATGTTAAGTGGGCATGTGGCTAGCATGGAGTGGACTAACAATGCTGGACTCAGCAGACAGATGTAAAACACAAAATCACAGCTATATTACTGGCACAAAAGCAAAACAAAGAGTAAATACAATAACTAGGCAAGGTAGGACCAGACTGACGGAGGCAAAACACACACCATGAGTGAGAACACACTAAAGAACAGAGAGTGACAAGGCACTATATATACACAGGAAGGAATTAGAGCAGAGTGAACACACCTGGGAGCATGGCTGAACAGAATCTGACTGACGGGACGTACATAGCAAAACAGAACATGATGCACATGTGACGAGGGGGTGTCAAAATTAAAACAATAGCTGACTAACATCAAGACCAAAATTAAGACATACAAACTTAACAGAACAAACAGGGAAGACGGTTGGTGGACACGTACATGCTTATGCAAGTTAGTCATGTCTGAGTACTTTGCTCGCACTATACATCTGCACAAGCGGCACACCGCTTTGGTTACAGCCTTAGGTTTACCTCTTTCATCTGGTTTAAAGCCAAAGAAATCCCAAATTGGCGACTTTATATTTCTTTTAGTGCTGTCACACAATTAACAATAACTAACACAATTAACAATAACCCATCTGGAGCACAGATTCAAATAAAGTAAAAATCCCTGAAATGTCTCTGTTAACGCATTTCGGGCAGATTGTCCAAAGTTTGTTCAATCTGCACTCCAGATGGGTTGATTAAAATTTTAATTGCGTTAACGCTGGTAGCCCTAATTATTATTATTATTATTATTTTTTTTTTTGGGGGGGGGGGGGGGGGGGGATTAGTTTGTCCATGCTTGGACTTCTTCTGTGTTGTAAATGCGCAAATCGGTCCGTGCATGATTACATTGCTCCACCCATCAAAAGGTCTGCGCATGCGCGAATATATCGCCCATCGTTGATTATTGGACTGACAATTGTCGGTTGGAAAATTTTTACATATCGGCCAACCCTACTGGGTGACCAAACAGACCCAACTGGGCACAACTGTGGAGAAAGAGACACAACTGACTTCATACAGGAAATATGAAGCACAGATACGAAAGTAGAACAGACTAGACACAAACATAGACAAACAAGAAACAAGAACTAGAAATATAAGTAACAAAACTTAGGGACTTTTGAGAACTTGAACATAATTCCAAAGAACTAAAAAAGTCCAAAAAAAGGCTGAAAATATTGGGCTGGAGATCCAGGACTATGACAACCCAATTTTCAGGAGGGTTGTTATCATAGAAGTCCTCATGCTTTTTTGGGCTTGCAGTTTGCAGTGTTTTCAATTAAAGACTTTAGTAATACATAGTCACATTTTGCAGTAGGTACATTCTTAGTACTTTGTTCTTCAAGTAGAAAGTTTTCTTAAGTTCTCTCTCAAGCTCAGTAACCTAAGTAAGGATGTTTAGGAAAACATGGTTTGTGCAGAAAAATAACTAGCAGATTTTTTTAAAGAAAAAAGATTCATGATGAAAAAAAAATGAAGCCTTTGATTTCTAAGGTGTGGGGAAAAAAGTGATGAATATTTAATGTACATAGGCATTCTGAAAGAAGTTTTTCATAATAACTGTTGAAAGCAGTACCCTTTTTTTTCTCTGTTCTCTGTATTGCAAGAAGTGGGGACTATTGATTTTTATTCACAAAAGTATAATATTAAGATCCACTAACAATTCCCCTCAAGTTGTTGCTAGGCATCCACAAGACACCAAAGACATTTAGATGAAAAATAAAGAGACTCATACAGGAGTACAAGAAAATAACGGACCAGCATAAGACCATTCATTAGTAACTACTGGTTGCTGTTGCAAAATAAATAGAAAAAAAGCTCAGACAGTATTTAGTTACCCAACTAAATACGATTGGGGCGATCGTGGTTCAAGAGTTGGGCGTTCTTGTAATCGGAAGGTTGCCGGTTCGAGCCCCGGCTCCGACAGTCTCGGTCGTTGTGTCCTTGGGCAAGACACTTCACCCGTTGCCTACTGGTGGTGGTCAGAGGGCCCGGTGGCGCCAGTGTCCGGCAGCCTCGCCTCTGTCAGTGCGCCCCAGAGCGGCTGTGACTACAATGTAGCTGCCATCACCAGTGTGTGAATGTGTGAATGTGTGTGTGAATGGGTGGATGATTGTGTATAGTGTAAAGCGCTTTGGGGTCCTTAGGACCAAGTAAAGCGCTATACAAGTACAGACCATTTACCATTTACCCAAAGTCCAACTAGCCCCCATTGTTGGTATTAAATTAACAATTAATTAATAGGGCAACTACATATGTAGGCAACTTACTGGCCCATAAAGAAAATAAAGTTCAGACAATAACAAAAATATAAATTATATACATTTTATTATATTTATATAAATTATACTATATATAAAAATATCCCTCTTGCCCCTGCAGGTGGTCTATCCTTCAAGCTCGAGTCCCAGACCCAGACAACAAAGTAAAGCTATTTTTCGGCTACGAGCCCAACACGGAACCCGACGTATTAGCCAGAGGTCCCTTTACTATGGTTCAGAGCCGCGGACCTTCAGTAATAGTAATAAATCACACAGCAATAGTACATTCATGTAGTTGTAAAAAGCATGATAATATATTAAGTAATCCAAAGTATTCAGAATACGTTACTCTCATTGAGTAACGTAATGGAATACGTTCCAAAATACATTTTGGGGCATGTATTCTATAATCTGTAGTGGAATACATTTTAAACGTAACCTTCCCAACACGGTATGTATGTGTGTGTGTGTGTGTGTGTGTGTATATATATATATATATATATATTTATACACACACACACACACACACACACACACACATGTGTGTGTATATGGTAAATAAGGTTTTTTTTTTTGCCATTTTTCAAGTGGTCTTTATACTTAATGCACCCTTCACACAGCATTTCTCTTTCTTAGCTCCACCTTGGTCTTAGAAACACCACATGAAAAATCTGCTTTGGTGTTGGAGGCTGTATATATTATGAATGTTGCTTCCAGCTTCTCCTGGGAGGGAGGAACAAGCTGAAGCATGGAGGAGGAGAAAACTGAAAGACAAAGGAGGGAAACAGAATAGATAAATGTTAAGAAAAGTAAAAGACATTACCTGTTGTGATACAAAATAATAGTAAATTGCTATCTATTTACCCCAGTTTTTTCCTTAAGACTATGAAAAATGGATACATGTGTTAAAAAAAACATTAACCTCTTAAGCCCCAAGCCTACCTGATCTCCTGCCTTTTGCCCCCGTATCAGGGGGCGTTGGGGCTTAAGAGGTTAAAAGTGATGATCAGATTTTGTATGAGGTACAGATAAAATTTACAAGACATGAATACCACCAAGACAAATATCTCAAAAACCTCTGGGCAAGCTCACACCAATTATATTTTGTCTGAAATGTCTCTGGTTAATTTATTTTAAAGAGTAAAGACTTTAAAGAGCAGGAAAAGTAGGGAAATTAAAAGCAAACCAAAAAAAGAAATATTAAGAAATCTTACCATATAGCCCAAAACAAAATCAAAATCTTATAACTTATAACTTCAAGTGATTATATTAAGCTTTCTTCAGTTTATTTTCTAGATCTTGCTTCTAGCCATGTAATTGGATTCAAATTATAAGCCACAGACCATGCTCTCTAAGTGCACTGCTTAAAAACATTAAATGAACACTTCAGATCTCAAAGGGAAAAAAGTAATACTGGATATCTATACTGATATGAACTGGCTAATGTGTGTGGGTGCCATAGTTTTATGGAAATCAAAATGATCAACCTACAGAGGAATGCATTCAGAAATAGGGGTGGGCGATATAAATGATATACGATGAAAACGATATAAATTTGGCCAACGATAGAGATTTTGACTATATCGCTTTATCGCGATAGTGCATGTTGATGATGTCATCAAGCTGCGCCTGTTTTGGGCAAAAACATGGCAGCAAGCATGGAGCTTACACGTGATGAGGAGGTGCTCGTAAAAAAGACCGGTGCGACGTCGGTCATATGGAACTGGTTTGGTTTTAGGCAGTCAGATACTGAGCAGAAAAATATAATCTGCAAAGTATGCCGAGCGACAGTGATTTCAAAGACAGGAAATACCAGTAATTTGTTTTATCACCTCAAGACTAAGCACATTTGGAGTACCAGGAAAGCCAAAAACTGTGCACTGCACAAACGCCCAATCAGTCGAGTGGAAATAAAAAAGGTGACCTTAGATGCCAGCAGACCAATATTTTCCAAACCTTTTCCAAAGGCACTCCGTATGCCAAAACGAGTCAGCGGTGGATTGACATCATAAATGCCATAACAGTGTACTTGTGCAAGGTGCCGTTTCTCACAGTGGAGAAAAGCGGCTTTAAGAACATGGTTAAAACACTAAAGCGGCTTTAAGAACATGGTTAAAACACTTGATCCACATTACGACGTACCTGACCGGAAACGTTTTAGCCAAACTGAAATACCCCAACTGTTTGACCAAGTCCACAAGCAAGTGAAGAAAGAACTCCGGAGCATAAAACACTATGCAACTACTACGGACTTGTGGTCGAGTTGCACAATGGAGCCTTACATTAGTCTCACAGTCCACTTCATCAACGAAGAGTGGAAGTTGTGCGGCAGATGTCTACAGACATCTTATTTCCCCAAGGATCACACAGGTGAACAAATATCTCAGGAGGAAGCGCTGGAGTCATGAGGACTGATAGAAGAATTTCAAGTCTGCATAACCACCGACAATGGTGCAAATATCGTGAAAGCAGTGGAACTGAGCGGTTGGACAAGACTGCAGTGCTTCGGCCACAGGCTCCACCTCGCCATCGGTAAGTTAAACGTTTCTTTTAGTCCTAGTTCAATAATATGCGCATAAGTGGTGTGCAAAATGCTTCAGGCTTTACTGTGCAAATGCGTACCTAATTTACGACTGAGACCAGAAGCCCGGTGCGCACTTCCCAACATGGCTGAAATACATAAAACATTTTTAATTTTGGTGCGTACCAATTTATGTAGGTACTCATTAGAGTTCTAAAGCAAAAAAAATAAAATCAACCCCTGATTATATGTGACCCATCACAGGGTTTCTCAAACATGCGCACACATAGAATGCGTGTGTTATTATTACATCATTATACAGTATATAATTACTTCTAACATTCTATATTAGTAATACTACATATTAATGACTAGGTATGGTGTGGTGTTTTTAATCATCAAATAAAATAATTAATTCAGTCTTATCTAGGATTAGATAAATACCAGTGGTATTTGTATATATGGTATTTGTTGACGATGTGTTTGTACAGATGTTTTGTTATCTTGTGGATGTGTAACGGGACTAATAATAATATCTTCCAATTTTGTCCTTAGAGAGAAGCATGAAAGACGCCTGTGTTGAACGTGCAATTGGCAAGTGCAAGAAAATAGTGAGTGCCTTTTCTTACACTTGGAAAAGGAAGAGAGAAATGGCTAATGCCCAGGCTGAGCTAAACCTGTCTCCTCACCGCCTAATCACTGAAACGCCAACAAGATGGGGGTCTCGACAACAGATGATTCAGCGGGTACTTGAACAGGAGAAGGCCATATCACAGGTACTGAAGCCAGACAGAAAAACCAGGCACCTGGTACCAACTTGGCAGGACATTGACGTGTTAGAGTCTGTGAACAAGACACTCAATCAACTGATGGAGTTCACAGATGCTCTGTCTGGAGAAGAATATGTTAGTGTTTCGTATGTCAAACCTGTGCTCCACCTTCTAAATAACACAGTTCTTCCTCTAGCTGATGAAGACACAGAACCGACAAAGGGCATGAAGAGTGCCATCCTCAAGTATTTAAATGAGAAATACTCAGACCCTGCAACTGATGACCTCCTGGATATGGTCTCCTTTGTCGACCCACTCTTCAGATCATCATATATAGCTGATGACCGAAGAGAGTTCATCTTAACAAAAGCAACAGCAGAAATTCAATCACTGCCAGAGGCGCAAGCTGTGTCTGAGTCACCACCATCACACACAAGCACTGCTGGAGAAACCCAGAAAGAACCCAAGAGGAATAAAAGAAGTCTGGGCAGCTTTTTCAAAAAGGCATCTTCTCAGCCTGGCCCAACTGCCCTCACTGACAGAGAAGTGATTGAAATTGAGCTTAAGAGTTACCTGCAGGCACTGGATGTTGACGGAGAAGCTGACCCACTGGATTGGTGGAGGCTGCACCAGGCTAATTTTCCCAGGGTGGCTAGCTTAGCCAGGAAATACCTCTGCATTCCTGCCACGAGGGCCCCCTCAGAAAGGAATTCAGCACCAGTGGCAACATAGTAACATGCCACCGATCTGCACTAAAGCCAGAGACTGTTGACAAACTTGTGTTCCTGGCGAACAACCTCTAATGTGCAAGAAAGTTAGTTTATGGTCCTGCATGCAAGAACCATAAATACTGATGTTGTGTTGTATATCCAATACATATTGTAAGTTTGAAATTTGTTGTTCTATATTTAACAGAAAAGAAACCTGTTAAACTTGAAGGGTTTTCAGTTCAGATATGCATCTTTGTTTTTTGTGCAATATAAAATGTAATCAGGACAGCAGGGGAAATTTTATTGTTTATTTATTAACATTTTGCACAATTTAGCATTTTGTGTTTTACTGATATTTTACTTATTCAAAAATGTTTGCACATTTATTGTCATTTTTATTTGTTATTTAAGAATTTTGTGTTACGTTGTTTGGAAAAAGTTGAAAAGTTTTGTAATTTATACATTTTTTTTTATAAAAGTTTTGACAATAAATGTTCTTTAAAATGGCATTCTGTACTTTTTTGAAGTGTGTTTATTATTCGGGACTGTATCTGGCATGTGAGTCAGTTTTAATATATCGCAATATATATCGTTACCACACGTGCTTCAAATTATATCGCGATATAAATTTTAGGCCATATCGCCTAGCCCTATTCAGAAACCACAAAAATCAAGGTGAAATTGCTGAAATTTCATTGCAGCAACTCAAAATGGTACTCAGTAGTGTGTTTGGCCCTCATGTGTACACATGCCTAAGAACATCAGGGCATCACTGGACTTCTCGACAGTCAGAGTTTCAACCTGATGGCGTCAAATGGACCAAAACATAACGTATCAGAGGAGTTCTATTGGCTTTAGGGTCAGGCGAGTGTAGGGCCAGTCAATGGTATCAATTCCTTCATCCTCCAGAACTGATGCATACTCGGGCTACATGAGGCCAGGCGTTGTTGTGGACCAGGAGAAACCCAGAACCCACTGTGCCAGTCTGACAGTGGGTCCGAAGATTTAATCCCAATACTTAATGACAGTCATTGTGCTGTAGCCTGTAGAGGTCTCTGCATCCGGCCATGGATATGCCTCCCCAGACCAGCACTGACCCACCACCAAACCAATCATGCTGAACAATGTTATGGCAGTATAACATTCTCCAAGGCTTCTGCAGACCCTTTCATGTCTGTCACATGTTCTCAAAGTGAACTTGCTGTCATCTATGAAAAGTACAGGGCACCAGGGGTGGACCTGCCAATTCTAGTACCCTATGATACTGTTGGGCTCCATGGTGCCAGGCAGTGAGTACAGGGGCAATAGAGGATGTTGGGTCCTCAGGTCACCCTCAAGAAGTCTGATTTTCTGATTGTTTGGTCAGAGACATTTACAGCAGTGGCTTACTGGAGGTCTTTTTTTTTTTTTTTTTTTTTTTTTTAGCTCTGGCAGTGTTCCTGTTCCTCCTTTCACAAAGGATCAGATACTAGTCCTGCTCATGGGCTAAGGGCCTCCACTTCTACAGCCCTGTCCAGCTCTCCTAGAGTAACTTGTAACAACCCTTTTGGGTTATAGCACCACTAGGGGGGGTTGCCCAACTATTGTAGTAGCTATGGGGGTCTCCTAGTGGGTGTGTGTTGTTAGCGGCAGCCATTCCATGCTGCTCGTGTTCCATTCTCCAAAAAACACCTTTCTGTTGTAGCAAGCTGGCGCTGGCGATACCAATACATGCGCGGACGAGTACAGCCGAGGAGACCTGGCATTATAAAGTGTAATGTTGCTGACGGCGAATAAAGGTCTGTTATTGGATTTAACCGACTGGCTTCGGGTTATTCAGCTAACCCCCACACCACACGCTCGCTGGACCTGCTAGCCGCTCCTTCCTCGCCAGACCGCTGTTACAAAGTGGCGCCCGAACATTGTTCTCTGGATCTTCATCGTCATCCGGACCAACAGACGGTGGGCTCGGATATTTTTCCCGTGTTTTTCAACGATCGACACTTCGGCTGAGGTGGCGTGTTTTTTTCTCTTCGTCTGGCTGTATTTGCCGGGACGATAGAACCCCGTGAAGGAGCCGACTCCCCACGATTTCAACGATATTTGCAGGCACGGAAGAGCGCCGACCCATCGCTTGACACACTCGCCTGCCGAGGGAGAGTACTCCGTAACTGTCGGACCGCCAACTCAGTGCTGTTGGACCGTTACGACATCGGCGGCGCTAAAGCTAAGGCTAATGCTGCAGTGACTTTGACTCAGTGTTTATTCAGAGGGACGTGTTGTTTTGTGTAAAGCATTGAAGCATCAGAGTGTGCGTGGACGCTCTCGGTCTGACTGATATATGCGCTTAGGTACTGTGTGTGAACGCTCTTTTCACTTCGCCATAACTTTTGTGGGAGCGAGTTGTTTCCACACTTTTAAAATGGCGTCCCACGCAGACACGAGGAGTGAGGAGGATGGCTGCTAACCCCCACACCACACGCTCGCTGGACCTGCTAGCCGCTCCTTCCTCGCCAGACCGCTGTTACAAAGTGTCTCGTGGAATCTCCTCCATGCTCTTGAGGCTGTGCTGGGAGGCACAGCAAACCTTCTGGCAATGGCACATATTGATGTGCCATCCCGGTGGAGTTGGGCTACCTCTGTTGGGTCCAGGTATTACCTTAAGTTACCAGCAGAGACTCTGACCTTAGCCAAATGCAAAATTGTGAACTGGCAACCCCGGAAAGAAAATGGTCAATATCCTGCCCCTACAAAATCATTCCTGTTTCCGGGGTTATCTCATTGTAGCTCCTCTAGTGACCCTGTTGCGGATTTCATTAACACCAAGCAGAAACTGATTTAACAACCCCTTACACTACTTACTTGACTAGATCAATAGCACACGAGTTTAATTGACTTGATCCTATACTCCGATTAAAAAGAGTTCCTGTAATTTATTTGAGCAGACTATATGAATTACAGTGAAGGAGAGAGAACAGAAGAAGAAAAAGAATAAGTATGAGAAAAGGAAAATGCAAAGATGAGGTAGGAGGCATGAGAAAAAAAATGTATTGATTTTAGAGAAAACAGTAAATATAATGAAAGCTTTCTATACTTTTCTAAACACAAAAGAAAATTGTGATAATATAGTTCTCCAAACTGTCATTCCAAAGTGCTTTTCAGTGATTGAAGTGGTCACTGTAAAGGAAATAAACAAAGAACCCCGTGATGACCCTTTACCTGGTCCTTTGTCCCTCTTTGGGGGGATACTCCCACAGGGTTTAAATCTGGGACTCTCCACCATTTGACCCTAGAACTGAAGAAGCTTCTCGGATGAGAGGTGAAACGTCTTCAAGCAACTTAAAGAAGTCCAGATGCTTTTCTTTCCAAGCTCCTTAGACTACGATGACCTGGATGACTGAGAACCTTCACAGATAACCAGCGCTCTAGAAGCACAGTCTCCCCTTTAAGCCTTGATTGTTGTATCAGAGTGGCAGAAACAGCACAGTGGTTCAATAGATTATACTGTTGCCTCAAAGGCTCCGCTGGGAGCTATGGTTTCTCCCACCATCAAAAATATGATAGGTTAATTATCCTTCAAAGCATCCTTGACCAAAGCAAAGGCTTAGAACTAGAGTTGGTTCCCAGGTGCCATGCAAGGCTGTCCACCCCTCATAATACTTAGGATAGGTAAAGTGTAAAAAATAGATTTTTTTTTAGGGAATTAATAAAGTTTTAACTTCTACCTTCAAGAAAAATCTGAATATCTGAGAAACTTGAGTTATTATTGCTATTGAGGTTTTCAGCTACTACAGGTTATAAGTTCAGAGATCTTCTATGATCATTTCATGCTATCAGGGACTTTTCAGTGTTTTCCAGGAAAAAAAGGAATAAATGTAAAAAAAACAAAAATGTAAGAATCAGATCAAACCATCCCGGCATTTACTTAATATGCAAGTCTCAGACTGGGCACAAATACCTACAAGGGCAACATAACTAATGGTAAAGCCTGTTATGTTGAGCATGTCATGGTATTCCAAAAAGCAACTGCAAGTGAAAAATTCCAGGTGCACTCTAATAATATAATATATAGGCTATAACATGTACTGCATTTTGTTTAAATGCAAAATGAAACAGGATGCTCTGTAGATATTCATACACACACACCATACTTCTGTCTGCACTTCCTGTTGTTTGCTATGATTTCCCTCCTGAGCTGCTTCCTTATTATTCAATTAGAGCAGGGAACTCATCTCAGCATCTGCAGCTTGCTGAAACCTCTACTGCCATCAGATACACAAACTGTGTGTGTGTGCTGGAAGAGAGAGTAAGAGAAAATAGAAAAGAGACCAAGACAACGAGATGAAAATGAATAATTGTGTGTTAAAGGGAACATGATACTGCTTGTCTGCATGTGGGCGTGTTTTAAAGTGTGTGGCAACATTGTCATTATTATGTGTATCATGAAAGTGTGTCAGTTTGTGTGCATTTCTGTTACTAGAAGCCCACCTTCCCTGTGCTCCCTCTGGGTTGTTAAGCAGGTTGACTGATTGTGGTGGGTCTCATTTGACATCCCATGATTCATTTCAGGAGGCGATTTAGTGAGTGAGAGTAAAAATGTGTGTGTGTGTTTGTGTGTGTGCATGTGTTTTGGCTGCCTTGGGGGAAAGAAGAATGTAGCAAAAGGGTGAACATTTTTCTCTCTTTAACACCATATTACATGATAGATAACCACATCTAGTGGGACACATGATGGATAGGTCCTAAACATAATGACACACACGCACCTAGGAATTGTTATTGTGGTGTGGTTAGAGTTGCATGTGGACTTGAAGGCAGTAGACTCTGACATTGTCTAACACTTGCAACCAGGGCGCTATTCGCCCAGGGGAAAATCCCACCATTTTGTCTACACATGCCTGCCCCTGGTAAAATAAATAAATAATAAAAATCATCTCTGGTAGGTATAAATTTTTTTCTCTCTCTTTGATATTTACTGTTGCATTTTGAAACAGTCCACAGCGTGAACATCATTTAAATCTGATACTGACATTCAGGACTCCTGACACTCATCCTGTTACAGTACTCACAATTCTCCATGTGACAGTAATCCATTCTGTTCCAGTTTTTCATCAAGCCAAACAGCATTGTGTTATGTTACAGAATAAAAAAGCAGTGAACCAATTCAAAGTATTGGGAGACTCCCTGATAGCTGACATCACAATTCCCTACAGAGGTTAGTTGTGCAGCTTTTTCTTTCATTTTGCTGAATTACAGCTTTGCATCGTGATACTATCTGTGACATCTTGCAGGAAAAAAAAAGTCCATCATCAAAGCAGGCTGTTTTCTAAGTTGATATATAGTAATCCACCATAGGAGGACATTTATTTAGCTTAATACTTTGTAGCCCTCAGCTGTAACACGCTGATGGCGTATAGCTGTCACTCTGCCGGGCTGGCAGGCAGTTGGCAGCATGGACAGCCAAATTTTTTGAATGTGATAACTCGAGAACGAAGTGACATCATCATGTTCAAATTTATACCATATCTACTAAAAATCTCAATGTATTAAACTACAGTCACTGCATGGTGTTTGGCTTTAATTAGAATTTCTTCAAGAAGATTCTGATTTATTTGTCTTTTGATCCAATGTGTGCTCCAAATGTGTTCAGAATACACCTTCCAGAAAGTGATCTTTATCTAGCAGGTGCTTTTCTAATTAAAAATAATTTAAAAATATGGTAAAATATGCATTTTACTGTATAACTGGTTTATTTTTAAACTTAACATTTTGCAATAGTTTAAAAAGGTTTTTTTTCATAATATTGACTATGAACTTTAGCACTTTAGAAATGTGATGATTTGTTGGATTATTTTTTAATTCTAAGGTCGTTGCTATGTTTATCTGGTAAATAAAACAAATGCATATATGCTGATCTCATGCATTAAAAACAAATTCCATTCAATGACTTTCCCCCATCTGTCTCATTTTCATCAGTCATCAGCTCCTCAAAGTACTCCGTCCATCTTTACACACTTGCCTTACTTTTTAGTTTTCATCACATCCATTGTCTTGCCTTACAAGTCTTTCTCTCATTTCTCAGCATCTCACATGAAACTCATTTTGTGCCCTTTGTTGCCTTTGCCACCTCCCTCTTTGCCACATCATATTGTTATATAAGGTTAAAAATAATCATTATTTTGTTTACCAAAGGCCAACATAATTGTCTGTTTTGCTTTTACCTACAGCCACTTTTCAGTTTTTCAAAACATTTTGCCACTCTGCTACATCAGTGCAGTAAAAGGCAATTACAGGTTTTTCACTGCTGGGTTTGAAAGGGGTTTTCCAGAGTGACGTTTCCTTTTTCAGTGGGCACATTACCAAACTTGGCGGCTCACTTTTTGCAACCA
>NC_140443.1:13935429-14017929 GCF_963576455.1 Neolamprologus multifasciatus
AGTCCTTAACTATGCGAGATGGAAGAATGTCAAGCACAGTATTGGTGTTATTCAGTTGATCAACTAGCCGCTTAAGAGTCAAAAGTGACACAGGCTCAAACTGATGGAAAGTTGATATGCACTCAGAAGTGAGGAGAGGACATGGAAAGGGGTCCAATTACGGGGAAAGGGAGGACTTAAGAGATGAGACCTTATCTAAAAAATGAATTTGAAATCGCTCACAAAGAGCCTGAGAATAAGGTGAAGGCATGTCTGGGCAAGGGTTAACCACTGAGTTAAAAATATTAAATAACGTGCAGGGGCTATGACCATTGGTCAGGAATTTTAAGCGGCTAGTTTGTAGCATGTCATAAGAAATCTGAAGTTCATCTTTTTTCCACCTTCTCTCATCACAGCGACACACGCGACGTAAAGCGCACGTAGTGTCATTAAGCCAGCATTGAGAGTAGGTTCTAGGGCGTTTCATTTTAATAGGTGCAGCAGTATCAAGGATAGAAGAACATAATGATAGCAAGGTATTAGCACAGTTATCCACCGAGCGAAATGAACAACAGTCGGGAATGATAGATGCAAAATCCGAGAAAGACATAGAAAAGTTTGACACAGCTTCAGCATTGATTACACGTAATGGACGAAGAGGAGCCACAGGGTGCAGTTCAGTAGTACATAAGCCAGTATCAAATATAACTGGGAAATGATCAGAAATCCCAGCGTCACTTATATCCTTGATACAAATGTCCAGGCCATATGAAAAAACCAAGTCCAAAGATTGTCCTTTAACATGGGTTGGGTCATTAACCCACTGAATCAGGTTAAAAGAGTCAGTTAATGCAAGGGAGTCTTTAGCAAATGGGTCATTCTTACAGCAAGTGTGTATGTTAAAATCACCAATAATGAGAACACAACCATATTTAAAAAGAACAGAACCTAGAAGTTCAGCAAAGTCCGTGATAAAACATTTGTTATATTTAGGCGGTCGGTAAACCACCACACAGAGTGTGGTCATGGAAGCAGTCATCTCCAATAACTGGACTTTAAAACTAGAGTAGGGAGGTGAGGGTAGCTGCCGAACTGCATATGAATTTTTAAAAACCGAGGTTATGCCACCACCCCTACCAGTAAGCCTTGGTGCGCTAAAAAAGACACAGTCCGAGGGAAGAAGTTCGGAAAAAGGGGTGAACTCACCAGGACAAATCCAGGTTTCCATCAGGAATAAAACGTCAATCCCATTAGTAGAGAAGAAATCATTTAAGAGAAAGGTCTTATTGACCAGCGACCTGACATTGAGCAATGCCATCCGTATCCTAGGGGCTAAATCGCCACGGGTGGTGCATCGCAGGACACTTAGGTTGCTTCGGCAAATGCCACGTTGGAACGATGTTATCCAAACCCGAGCAGGAAAACATGCCACAGGAAGGGCTGGCTAGGCTTTGTGGTCAGCCGAGCAGATCCAACGGCGAGTAAGCAGTGTTTCTTGTGTAGATTAGGAAGGGGTAGGTGGAAGAAGCTGGTCGGAGGGTCCAGTTGTGGTGGGGTGGCGTTGCCCAGATTCCAGCAAGGATCAGCCCGAGATGAATGGGAGAGTCGAAGATTTAAGTGTTTGCCTGTCGTACGTAATCAGTGCACAGCCACTAGATGAGCATACAACTAAAAGGATAAAAAATAAAATGCCAAGGTCCATAAAAAAAGGTAGAGTGGGTAAAAAGCAGCATACCAGGTACAGCCGAGGACGGCAAGCCATGTACACTGGCGTCATCTTTAAACATAACAGGAGAGCTAAAATAAAAACAGAAAAAAGCTACATCACACTGAACACAAGACTAGGGATACTGAGGAGTGGGAATATTTTTTTAAAAATACATAAAAACCAAAGGAACTAAACATAAATAAACCAACCCTGTAGTTCAGCATAACCAAGGAGTTATTTTGCTTCACATGTCATAACATCACCAGTCAGGCTACGAGGTCACACAAACGTGGTTTTCATCTCAATAATTAAACCCAGGGTTTCCTGCTCTAGCCATGCATGTGTTCACATGAAAGATGTGGTATTGGCAGCATATCATCAATCACAAATATGGAAATATGAAAGTGTACTGGCAGCAGAGCGGCTGATTTGAAGAGGTATAAAATATTAGGAGGTTAAATAAATAATACAAACAGCTGCTGCAGACAAAGCAGTGATGTGATGCCAGGAAAGAAAGCTGACAAAAATGCTCAGTGTATAAGTTGACAGTCTTATAAATATCACATTTCTCTCATTAAGACACAGGAAAATCTGACAGATTATAACTTGAGTATTCCATTAAATAAACCTTTAAATGTGTGTAAGACACTTTTAGGTTTTATTCTTTCAACTGGAGTCCAGTGGCCTCATAAGGCTCATAGAATAAAACAGTTGTAAAATTGTTTGAAGCCAACAGGAATAAAACCTGAATAAGGCCAAATCCTGCTTTGTAGTGCAGGCCTCTTATATTGCTATTTCACAAATAACTTTAACCATTCCATTACTGGAATAATGGAAAAAAACAGGAATCAAACCAGGAATTTGTTTGTTTTTTAAACAAACAAACAAACAAACAATAAAACATACAGAAAGCAACCAAAAACTCTAAGGTAAAAATCTTGGAACCAAACATAGCAAGATCAAGATCTGGATCCAAACATTTTTTTTTGGAAGGATTTGTTATTTTTAGATTAGGAAACATTTGAGTTTTATGTTGTGGCATGTTATTCATAGAAGCAGCCATCAGATGGTGGGTATGCTGTGGTCATACAGGGATGGACATGGCGCCCACAATACTCTGATATGCTGCATTTCTTTAATGATGTTAAATTGGAACTAAAAATCCCAGACTCTGCCAAGAAAATGTCCCCTCACCAGCAGCGTTGGAGAGTAACGGAATACATATACCGGTGTTACGTATTTAAAATACAAAATATGATTAACTGTATTGTGTTACAGTTACCATTTAAAAAGGTGGTGTTCAGAGTACAGTTACTTTGTTGAAATAAATGGATTACACGGCGGTCTTTTCCTGTTTCATATGTTAGGCTATGCCCTCTCTATCCTTGGTAATTCCACGCCAGTGGAAACCCAAACAAAACACGCATTAAGAGGCTCTAATGTCTGTGTCTCAATCTCGTGGCCCATGTCACCTCTACTTTCGGCCCGCAAAATAACGTGAAGAAATATTTTTCAAAATTATTATTCAAAAAAAAAAATTTAATATGAAGGCAATAGGCAGAGTGTTACAGGCATAGCCCTAAAGAATGTAGCCTCATGGGCAGTGTAGTCCGTGCTGCAGGGAGAATGGACTGCCGTACCTGTTATGTGTCTGTGAGCGCGAGGAGGGAGAAAAAGGAGTCGAAAAGTACGAGTTGTCACCGACCAGAAACGGGAGATGGAAGCATGTAAATATAATAATAACCACTGCAGCCAAAAAGAGTGCCTGACAAGACCAGTTGTAAGTAAGCTGTTAAGACTGGACTGAACACTGTGTTCATGTTTTCCTCCGAAACCAGTTGGAGCGGCCTTTCAACACCTCTCTCTGTCTCTCACTAGCAAAGTTGACCCAGACTACAAAGTAAAGCTAGTTTTTGGTTACGAGACCAACACAGAACCTGACCTATTAGCCAGAGGTCCCTTTACTACAGTTCAGAGCCACAGACCTGTTTTATATACGCGCGGAATAGTTTTCTATATGAGATCGCTGCAAAAAGTGCAGCCTTACCCTAATCTCCACCCTACTGTTACTCATTTTATATTAAGATTTAAAAATCTAGTTGCTATTGGTATGGCGAGTAGCCTTCAATAATACTAATAAATCACACAGCAATAGTACATTCATGTAGTTGTACAAAGCATGATAATATATTAAGAAATCCAAAGTATTCAGAATACGTTACTCTCATTGAGTAACGTAACGGAATACGTTACAAAATACATTTTGGGGCATGTATTCTGTATTCTGTAATGGAATACATTTTAAAAGTAACCTTCCCAACACTGTTCACCAGTACACCATCACCACCAGCAAGGTGGAATGGGTCCATGCTTCCATGTTTTTTGGCCAAATTCTCTCTCTGCCACATGACTGCCACAGCAGAAATGCAAACTCATCAGATCAGGATGCATTTTTCCAATCTTCTATTGCTTAATTTTGACGAGTCCACGAAAAACACCAGATGTGGTTTTCTGGTGCTGCACCTCATCTGCTGCATATTGTGTATTCAGAGATGTTCTTCTTGCATAAATTGGTTGTAATTAACCTTACTTTTTTTCTTCCCCGAAGTCTGGCCATTCTCTTCTGATGTCTGGCATCAACAAGGTATTTTGTTGCTGCTCACTGAATCTTTTCTCTTTTTTGCACCATAAAGGTGGCTGGTTGTGAAAGTCCAAACATCATTAGTTCATGAAATACTCAGATCAGCTTGTGTGGCACCAACAAAGATGTCATATTGATAGTCATTTAAATTACTGTCCTTCATCCATTTTAATCCTCAGTAAGTTGTCTAGACCACACCTAGATGCCTCAATAAATTGAGCCGCTGCTATGATTGGGTAATTAAATATTTGTGTTAATGTGCAGTTGAACAGTTGCACAATAAATTATTTGATCTGAAAGTTTCAACTACATTTCTATAGAGTGCACATTAAAAAACAATATGACCTATTGTTTAAAATGATTTGAGTAAAATTTTAGTTATTGATATAAATAAATGGAAACGTGCAGTGGCATACTGTATCAAGTGACAGTTTATTAAGCTATTGGACATATAAAGTTCATAACAGTAGAAACGCCTATTACTCAGACAAGGATCCTGAAAAAGCCAGCTGCTATTAGCCAATCAATCACAGTTCAGCCTGCCCGATGGTGTATGCATGTGGACAGACTATCCAGATTATCTCACTGTTTTTGCTGCTGCCTATTTCTCAAGTAAGAGCATCAAACTTTCCAGGTGTGCATGCATACACATGCTTCATCACAATTCAGAGCCGAAGCCGAAGTCTGCATTTCAAGGCTGAGGTCTGCATTTCAAGGCTGAATGCATCATTACAGGCTGGCGGGGCCAGTCCCAGTTCTAAAGCTCATCTAAATGTAGCCTTCGTTTGCCTCAATTTGGAGGCCACAAGAGGACCCCCCTCGCAGAAACTGTGCTTATGTAATACAAATTTATATTCCCCAAGTATGTTGATAAGTTTGTGGTTTTGTTTAGCAAACATTTTGTGAATAAAGCGACTGCTGTATACTTTTACGATATAAAACCTTAATTTAGACTGTCCGACGGTTTATTATCAAAATGAAAGAAAAAAATAGTGACTAAAATATTTATTTGTCTGATATAAAATTAGTTAAGTGCAAATTAATTGATCTGATCTACAATGAGTGGATAGATAATGTAGACAACAAAAATACGTGGCACAAAAAATCCCAACTTGATCCTATTAGTGTGTTTCAAAGTAAAATAACAGCTGAGATTACATGTTGTTTGTGAAAATTTGTAGGTAACCAAAGCAAATAGGTTCCTTTGTTATCAGAACCTTTTAACCACTCATCCTTTTTTCACTGACTCGGGCTTTTAAAGTGAAGAAAATGTGTGCTCTGTGAATGAATGTGCTAAACTGTGACTGGTCCATTTGTGCCAGCAGTGATTCCTCTATGGGAGAAAAAGTCATGTGTGATGAATAAACGAGAGCAGAAATTCTCTCTCCACATCTGAGCATCATTAATAAGCCGCCCTTAATTGCAACGTGAACGTCCTCAGAGTAAAAAGATATTTTTGTGTCTCGTTTAAAAGACAAATTGCTCAGCTTGCCATCAATAATCTTACCAAGCAGGGAGAGGTGGAATGCTCCTCATAACATCACGCGTGTGCTTCTTCTATACTTATGATAAAATGTTATAGCATGTAAGAGAGAACGCATATTTTTAATATGGATGATATCATACATGTGCTGTTTTATTTATAGGTTAATGAAAAGTGGGTTTTCATACCTTTTTGGAAAATGGAAAACACTTTTCAAAGGTTTTCTCCATAAGGAGAGTTTTTTTCCTCAAGAGGCTGGCTGAAACACATGGCATAAATGTTAATATTAGAAGTATGTTTAAGTTAAAGTGAGTATAATGATTGGGTTAGACATGAAGCTCTTAGTGATGGGCATGTGTGATGTCAGTGAGTGTGTTCATGCTGACATATTTCATGAGAACCACTGAGCTTTGGTATTAATGAGAAGCAGACATGAGCAATTATTCAGGACCAAACCAGAACAACTGTAGGGAGAATCATGCAAACCAGCAGTCTGTCTTTTCCAGTGTAGGGACTAACGTGTTATTAAGTAACGCGTTACAGTAACTACGTTATTATTGTGGTAATGAGCACGGTAACTAGTTATTATGCCAAAATCAGTAACGCGTTAATCATTACTGGGATTTAGATAGGGTCATTATTCATTACTTTGTGTGTTGTGTTCGACTTACCTCGGAAATCGGTAAATGAACCTAAGAATGATGTCACACTTGAGTAAACGGCGTTCTGGTTAGCCTCGTCAGAGAAGTCGGGATTCCAATATGGCAATGCCCTCAAAAAGAAATTACTACTAAAACATATGCAGCCACAGCTGGACTCGGCACTTGATGTGCTGATGTTTTTTTGGTTTTGTTTTTTTCCATAACGGTATAAACAATGAAAGGTGGTGGATTGGCCAGATGCTGGCAGATGTGTAAAAATAGCTCAACTGTTTGGTGGTGGCATCGTAGAGCTTCCACAGATTCAGTAACATTATCAAGTGGTGGAGGCCATCAGGTGGATGAGGGAAAGGGGAGGCAGGAGGAAGAGGAGAGACCCGAGGCGGCCGCCGGTCCGAGTGTCAGGTGAACTGAATTTCAGGTAAGAAGTTATGACCTGCAGTCTATCTGGGTCACATATAAACCAAGTTTAGGTGGAGTTTATTTTCGTTGTGCTGACTTTTTACAGTCAGTTACAATAACTTTCGTCACGGCTGGGCAGCAGTCGTGTGGTGGAATGAAAGAGGACCCAAGATGCAGATGGCAGGGGAGATGCAGGTGGAGATTTATTTAAGGTGAAAAACCCAAGGTGAGGGCAGAACTAAACATAAACCTAAACTGGTGAAACTAACACAAACAGAGGACACAAAGCGAGGAACAGAGAGACACGGAGACATACCAAAATGATGCAGAGAAATGCAGACGACGAGACGAGGAGCACAGGCAGACACGCAGTATAAATACACACACCAGGTAATCAGGAAATGGCACAGAGGAGGGGACACAGCTGGAACTAATGGGCAAAACGAGACACAAACCTACAAAGTAAAACAGGAAACTCACAGACTGTTTCACAATACCAACTCGGGGACACGAACAGAACACAGAGGAAGGACACAGGTAGGGATGATAGAAACACTAAACACACAACTCAAACCATAAGAACAAATACAAAACAGCAGAAACTGGAAAATAATAACAATAAACTCAAAACACTGGGTCAACGACCCAGGACCATGACAAACTCGTACTGTATACTAGCTAGCATGACGTGGTTTATATACTGCTGGGCAGTTGCTATGATGTTACTGATAGTGAACTTTATTTTGTTCATAAGGTTGGGCCGATTTTTTTGTCCCAGTCCAGCCCTGTATGCAGCTCATCTGTTGTCTGGAGTTGCCTACATTTTCCTACTCGGAAGGCAGACTTTCCGAGTTCTGAGTACAATCGAGAGCACCACAACTGCAGTTTTCGTGTTGGATGTAAAAAGCCCACGTGACGCTGTGATGTAGGCTAGAATCATGGCAGCAGTTGACGACGGTCCAGGCATGGGATTTCTCTTGTGGAAATATGCACATTATTTTTTCCTTTCTGTTGGTAGGTGGCACAGTGCACATGTGGCAGAATAGTGCTAATATGTAAGTAAGCTAGAAGACTGGCAATCTTGCTGGGTATCCAGTTAGGGAAGCAACACATTAACAAGAGAATTCTGATTAAAACCAAAGTTACTTTCCCTGGTAACTAGTTACTTTGAAAGTAATGAGTAACTTGAAGTAACTGAGTTATTTTTGATAGAAGTAACTTGTAATGTAACTAAGTTACTAATTTAAAGTAACCTACCCAACACTGGTCTCTCAAAGGAAGCTTTGAGATTGGCCTGTAATTGGACAGAACAGTTGGGTCGAGGTTATTTTTTTTAAGAAGAGGCTGAACTATAGCTTGTTTAAAGCATGATGGGACGCAGCCTGTAGCAAGGGACGTATTAATTAATCTCAGGCCCAACAGTATTAAAAGTGCTTTTAAGCAAGCTTGGGGGGGAGACAATCAGAGGGGCAGTGTGATGATCTTAGGTTACTAACTACCGCAGTCAAGTCATTAAGGGAGACAGGATCAAACTGCTCTAAGACAGCTGAGCACACAGGAGAAAGACTCGGATCTGAGGCAGCAGACGACGAGACAAGAGCCCTAATCGATAGAATCTTGTCATTAAAAAATGCTAAAAAATCATCACAAATACTTTGTGAAGAAATGACTCCAGCATTATCACGTGAACTAAGAAAGCGATTAAGGACATTAAAAAGTACCTGAGGCCTGTGACTGTTTACTGACACTAAGTTTGAGACAAACTGTGTCTTTGCAGTTTTTACAGCTTCTTGGTAAGCAGAAAGACGAGTCCTTAAAATCTGTAGGGAAACGTGCAAACTGATAAATCTTATCTTAAAACGCATTTTTATTTACTGGCTTTTAATACAGCATGAGAGTTATTTGTTATTTTATTAGGTATGTTGTATTCTTGTACAGTTTTTTTTTATTATGTATGTTGTATTCTTGTACAGCACTTTGGTCAACGCTCCTGTTGTAATTAAATGTGCTATATAAATAATTAAACCATTATTCCAGAATCCATAAAGGCAGCAGAAAAAGCGGGCGCTGTTAGAGCATTAAGCGCTCGCTTTTTGCACGCTGGGGCGTACGGTTTATCTACCAAGCAGCGCAGCGTTAGAGTGAACAACACAGGAAAATGATCAGAGATGCGCAACTCAGATATTTCTGTGTTGCAAACATCCAGCCCATGGGAAAGCACTAAGTACAGTCTGTGACCTTTTTCATGCGTGGGACCGGTAACCCACTGGGTCAAGTTAAAAGAGTCAATAATATTTAAAAAGTCCTTGACCAAAAGTTTAGAGTCACAGCAGACATGGATGTTAAAATCACCAAGGATTAAAAAACTGTCTAAATTAAAAACAATTCCAGCCATAAAACCTGAAAACTCTTTGAAAAAAAACCTTATTAAACTTGGGAGAACGGTATATGAGGGCACACAGCAAAGGCGCAGCAGAGTTCAGGTGTAACTCAAACATCTGGAGTTCAAAACTAGAAAATGAATCGTGCTGTAATGTTTGATGGCAATGAAATCGAGCGTTGAACACGGTGGCTAAGCCTCCCCCCCTACCAGAGGGCCGAGGGAGGCTGAAGAATGAGCAATGAGGAAGAACCAGTTCCGAAAAAGCTAAAGACTCAGCAGCCTAAGCAAAGAGGCCCAGACCTCCCTCTCCCCAGCCACCACCTCCAGCTTATCCGGGGGAACACCAAGGCGTTCCCAGGCCAGCCGAGAGATATAATCTCTCCAGCGTGTCCTGGGTCTGCCCCGGGGCCTCCTCCCGGTGGGACATGCCTGGAACACCTCACCCAGGAGGCGCCCAGGGGGCATCCTTGTCAGATGCCCAAACCACCTCAGCTGGCTCCTTTCGATGTGGAGCAGCAGCGGCTCTACTCTGAGCCCCTCCCGGATGGGAGCTTCGCTTTTACACTCAGCTCCCTCTTCACCACGACGGACCGGTGCAGCGTCTGCATTACTGCAGCTGCAGCCCCAATCCGTCTGTCGATCTCCGGCTCCCTTCTCCCATCACTCGCGAACAAGACCCCGAGATACTTGAACTCCTCCACTTGGGGCAGGAACTCATCCCCGACCCGGAGTGGGCACTCCACCCTTTTCCGGCTGAGAACCATGGCCTCAGATTTGGAGGTGCTGATCCTCATTCCCGCTGCTTCACACTCGGCTGCGAACCGCTCCAGTGCGAGCTGGAGGCCCTCACCCGATGAAGCCAACAGAACCACATCATCCGCAAAAATCAGAGATGAGATTCTGAGGCCACCAAAGCGAAAGCCCTCCGCCACTTGGCTGCGCCTAGAAATCCTGTCCATAAAAATTATGAACAGAACCGGTGACAAAGGGCAGCCCTGGCGGAGCCCATCACCCACCAGGAACGAGTCCGACTTATTGCCGGCAATGCGAACCAAGCTCTTGCAACGGTTGTATAGGGATCGAATGGCCCGTAGCAATGGGCCAGACACCCCATACTCCCGCAACACCTCCCACAGGACACCCCGAGGGACACGGTCGAATGCCTTCTCCAAGTCCACAAAACACATGTAGACTGGTTGGGCAAACTCCCATGCACCCTCAAGTATCCTCGAGAGGATGAAGAGCTGGTCCAGTGTTCCGCGACCAGGACGAAAACCGCATTGTTCCTCCTGTATCTGAGGTTCGACTAGCGGATGAACTCTCCTTTCCAGCACCCTGGCATAGACCTTCCCGGGGAGGCTGAGGAGTGTGATCCCCCTGTAGTTGGAACACACCCTCCGGTCCCCCTTCTTAAAGATGGGGACCACCACCCCGGTCTGCCAGTCCAGGGGTACTGCCCCTGATCTCCACGCAACATTGCAGAGGCGTGTCAACCAGGACAGCCCTACAACGTCCAGAGCCTTCAGGAACTCGGGGCGGACCTCATCAACACCAGGGGCTCTGCCACCACGGAGTTGTTTAACTGCCTCGGTGACCTCGCCTCCGGAAATTGGCGGGTCATTCCCCTCATCCCCAGACTCTGCTTCCTCCTCGGAAGTCGCGTCAGTGGGATTAAGGAGGTCCTCGAAGTATTCCTTCCACCGCCTGACAATTTTCTCAGTCGACGTCAGCAGTGCTCCACCAGTACTATACACAGTGCAGGTAGAGCACCGCTTTCCCCTCCTGAGACGCCTGACGGTTTGACAGAATCTCTTCAAGGCAGTCCGAAAGTCTTTTTCCATGGCCTCTCCGAACTCCTCCCACACCCGAGTTTTTGCTTCAGCCACTGCCCGAGCCGCATTCCGCTTGGCCTGTCGATACCTGTCGGCTGCCTCCGGAGTCCCACAGGCTAACCAAGCCCGATAGGACTCCTTCTTCAGCCTGGTGGCTCCCTTCACCTCTGGTGTCCACCATTTGGTTCGGGGATTACCACCACGGCAGGCACCAACCACCTTGCGGCCGCAGCTCAATGCAGAAGCTTCGGCAATGGCGACGCTGAACATGGTCCATTCGGACTCAATGTCCCCCGCCTCCCTTGGAATGCTGTTGAAGCTCTGCCGGAGGTGTGCGTTGAAGATCTCGCGGACTGGGGCCTCTGCTAGTCGTTCCCAGCACACCCTCACTACGCGTTTAGGTGCACCAGGTCTGTCCAGCGTCCTCCCCCGCCACCTGATCCAACTCACCACCAGGTGGTGATCAGTTGACAGCTCAGCCCCTCTCTTTACCCGAGTGTCCAGAACATATGGTCGCAGGTCTGGTGATACGATTACAAAATCGATCATCGACCTACGGCCTAGAGCGTCCTGGTGCCACATGCACTTATGGACACTCTTATGTTCGAACAAGGTGTTCGTTATGGCCAAACTGTGATTAGCACAGAAGTCCAATAACAAAGCACCGCTCAGGTTCAGATCAGGGAGGCCGTTCCTCCCAATCACGCCCCTCCAGGTCTCGCTGTCGTTACCCACGTGAGCATTGAAGTCTCCCAGCAGGACAACAGAGTCACCAGGGGCAACTCCAGACTGAGACAGAGTCCAGCCCCTCTCCAGGAGACTGGTTCCAGAGCCCAAGCCATGCGTAGAGGTGAGCCCGACTATATCTAGCCGGTACCTCTCAACCTCACGCACTAACTCAGGCTCCTTCCCCACCAGAGAGGTGACATTCCATGTCCCTATTGCCAGTCTTGGCAGCCGGGGGTCAGTCCACCAGGGCCTCTGCTCCTGGCTGCCACCCGGCACACAATGCACCCGACCCCTATGGCGCCTCCTGCGGGTGGTGGGCCTGCGGGAGGATGGGCCCATGTCTCCTCTTCGGGCTGTGCCCGGCCGGGCCCCATGGACTAAGGCCCGGCAACCAGACGCTCGCCCTCGGGCACCCTCCCCGGGCCTGGCTCCAGGGCGGGGCCCCGGTAACCCTATCCCGGGCAGGGTAAACTGTTCCCTCGGTGTTCTTTTCATAAGGGTCTTCTGAATCGCTCTTTGTCTGGTCCCTGACCCAGGACCAATTTGCCATGGGAGACCCTACCAGGGGGCAAAAGCCCCCAGACAACATAGCCCCTGGGATCCCTGGGACACACAAACCCCTCCACCACAATAAGGTTGCGATTCACGGAGGAGGACTTTAGGAAGTCGTTTAATACAAACGTCTTGTTTGCTAGAGATCTTACATTTAATAGAGCCATTTGAAGTGTGTAGATCCTAACATCAGATGTTCCAGCTAGGTTAAGTGTGCGAAGATTTCTGTTTTCCACACCGCATCCACGGGTCCGAGGCTGCTTAGGGAAATAGAATGCTGAGAGCGGGGGATCAAGTGTTGTGGGAGCTCCAGGGACAGGCAGGATCCATCTAAAGATGCACTCTGCTGGTCCAGTAGTTCCACGGGAAGCACAGAGAAGAGATCGGACTTTGATGACCGTACCAACCCGCTTTCCTCGTTTCCTCGGGAGCTTCTTCCAGGAAGTGGTGTAGGAGTGTTGGCACAGATAGGCTGGAATATGGGCTCAAAAAGTGGTGGAGGAGGCCCATAATCTATAAGGTTAAACTGATCTCTCACATACTCACTGGAAGAAACTAAGACCAAGGAATAGATGCAAGTTTAAATGAAATGGAAGTCTCCAGAAGGACAAATGGAAGCCTGGACTTTTGCCAGGCTTCCATGGCATTGGATTAATCTCCGAAAGGAGACTTCCATTGGCTGCAAAGAACCTTGAGTTGTATTTCCCCTCTAAAAGTTGCTCTGTCTGGAAGTCAGTTATTTCAGGTGAGAACAATTGCCTATATAAATAATGATGATAATGTTTTCTCCCAAAACAAAGTTTTAAAGCAGGCCAAACATTAAACCACTATAACATTAGCAATTAAGTAGTTCTTCACTCCAGGGCATGTGGTGAAAGCAAATGGCATTCACATTTTATGCCAAGAAAAAATGTGTAGTTCACTTAGCTACACCTTTATGTAGTGCACTTGCAATACTGCAACAGTACAACTGGCACCTATTGTGTTCATGCAGTGTATAAAAACAAAACAAAAAAAATACTCTAGATTTTGAAGCTTCAACATTAGCAACATTAGCATTTTTGCCTGCTGCAAAGTACGTCTTTTTTTTTTGTTTGCTTTGTTTTTTTGTTTTTTTTTACCTCATATGTTTGAAAGTTATCAGCTGACCCTAACAAGACCGGCAGGTTGACTAACAAGCAATATTCATTAACTGTCCAGGTGCAAACCAAAGATATATGTATCAGCTAGTTAGTAAATAATGGACTTTTGACAGGCTTCCATTGCATTAACTGTGAAGGTTGCTCCTTGAGTGGAAGGGTTGGGATGAATATTCATTGACAGAGTATTAGAGGACAAAGAAGACAGCTCTCTGTCAACCTTGTTGAACAGGAAGTTAACTCTGATCATTTCATAACGTAAACTGCTCGTATTTCAGCCATGACAAATATTTACACTTATACTGTAATACAGGGTGGCTGTAGCTCAGGTGGTAGAGCAGGTCATCTACTGATCGGAAAGTTGGTGGTTCGATTCCTGGCTTCCCCTAGTCTACATGCCAAATATCCTAGGGCAAGATACTAACCCCAAATTGCTCTCCGATGCATCCATCGGAGTATGAATGTTAGCTATAAAGCACTTAGAAAGATGTGCTTGTGCGAATGGGTCTGAATGGGTGAATGCACAAGTTGTGTAAAGCGCTTTGAGTGCTCAGATGAGTAGAAAAGCGCTATATAAGAACCAGTCCATTTACCATACTCGAAACCTGGGTTTTACAGAACAACTCTCTTTCATATCATGTTTCCTTACAAGTAGGAAATACAGTAAAGTGGCTTTAACATCTTTTTCCTGCCAAAAAATAAACAAAACAACAACAACAAAAATTCTGAAGAGGTCTAAAGTTTTTTAGGGAAGAAAACTAAAACAGATCCAATCTAATATATAAACCTTTAACAATGTTTCCATCTCATCTACATTTTTTTTAGCCTAACATTACACAATTACTGATATGAATGAAAACAGATCGGTGGAGAGCAGTGGGTTTGAAAATAGATTAAACACAATTATCGAAAATAAAGGCAAAATACTTAGGTGAAAAATGACATGAAAATGGGTAAATGGGCGCTTAGGAAGTTAGAAAAGTTGGCATTTTGCAAAGGACAGTGTGTTTTAAAAAGTAAGGTTTTCTTCATCTACATAAAACAAAAAATAATTACTGGCATTTGAATAATAAAATATGCCCTCTGAAGTACTTTTTCATTGTGTAATTAAATATGTTTTAAAGTAATAATGCACTTTTATAAAGGAAAAAAATGCTATCTTATGTGATCTTTTTTAAAAGTTGCATCAGAAAGGGTTTTGTGGTGGTTCTCTCTCAGTCGCCCCCATATTACTCACACGGTCTCTTCACCACAGTGAACCTCTTCCTTGCCCTTTTGTTCCTTGCTAATCTGTTTGCTGTTACATGTGGGTGTGAAGTGAGAAAGAGAAACACAGAAAAACACAAAACTCAGGAAACCATTTTCTTTCAATCAGTCAGTTTCTCTTGAAACTGCTGTGAGGCTTTGCACCTTTTATTTTTGTGGGCATGTTGCATTCCATGTTGCTGCAGACTCACAAACACGCAAACATCCGTCACAAATAAATGCATTTCACTGGAAATTCTCTGGCAATTTTACATGTCAGTGTTGCATTGAAGAAAGAACCTTGAGTTGTTTTTCCCCTCTAAAAGTCGCTCTGTCAGGTTGTCAAATTGAGACCTACTGACATTTTAACTCTTCCTCTGGGTTCCAAGGCTGAATGTATTGCAAAGCATTCACGTTACCAGCTACATACAACACACAAAGGGGGCTAAGAAAAAAGCAACGTGAATGAGCATGAAAGAGGTTTTTTGATTGTTGACTGAGCTTAATTTCAGCGAGGAGCTGAATAGTGTATTTATAGCAAGATATCAAAATACTTATTTTCTTTAAATTGCTCAAATTTGAAAAAGTCTTTCTTTTCATACATCTGTGGAAAATATTGTAAAAATAAGGTCTGGATATTGTCCAACGTGATCTTTTCTCACATGCACACAATATGTGTGAGTTTTCGTTGGCCATGTTCAGCATTAATGGAGATTCCCTGGTTTGGCAGAGCTGCTGCTGAAGTAGAGGGATGCAGGACAATCTCTGCCTTGCTGTGAATCCAACAGGCTGCTACACTCACAACAGAACAATTCAGTACAATCACTTTATTAGTTGCATCCTTACATTGTCCAGAAAAGTTTAGAGCTGTACTCCATGTTTTAAAACTAAATTTACTGACTCACAAATTCATGCTTTGGGTGCTTACTAAGAAGCAGAAAACAGACACAAGCTTAAATTTAATAGTGAATATGTGTGAGATTGGCAACTTGGTGAATCTGCAAAAAACAGAAAATCGATAGATGTCAGACTGCCAGTCTTTCCGCTTTTCTTGGAGCCATTTTTGTCATCGTGTAGCTAATTAATGATTAAACCCGATCTCAGTATGGTGATAGTCTCAATGTACTGGGTGCTTTGCCTCCCCCAGGCAGCTAGTGAGAACTGACAGACTTTGTGGTTGGTCCCATTATTTTCCAGCCACACTTCTCTTGCACACATCAGGGAGAAAAAAAGTCTCTCATCTAACCCACAAAGTCAAATGACCTGACAAGGATATTTAAAGCCAGAATTTTTGCAGGTTGGATGTGTTAAAAAAAAAAAAACACTCTTCCCTGCAGTTAAGTAGCACCCTGCCTTGAGCTTATTAACTGTACTTGCAATTATATTATTTTTACTGACATCTCTTACCAACCATGGAAGCATGCCTAGTATTGTTTTGACCATAGAAGTCTGCTCATTCCAAGGGGATCCAATGTTATTACCAGTGTTGGGTAAGTTACTTTAAAATAGTAACTTAGTTACATTACTAGTTACTTCTATTAAAAGTAACTCAGTTACTTCAAGTTACTTGTTACTTTCAAAGTAACTAGTTACTAGGGAAAGTAACTTTGGTTTTACTCAGAATTCTCTTGTTAATGTGTTGCTTCCATAACTTTGCCAGTCTTCTAGCTTGCTTACTTGCCACAAGTGCACTGTGCCACCTACCAATAGAAAGGAAAAGATAATGTGCATATTTCCACGAGAGAAATCCCATGCCTGGACCGTCATTGACTGCTGCCATGATTCTAGCCTACGTCACAGCGTCATGTGCGCCTTTTACATCCAACACAAAAACTGCAGTCGTGATGCTTTGATTGTACTCAACCTACTGTACTGTAACTCGGAAATTCTGCCTTCTGAATAGGAAGATGTAGGTAACACCAGACTGCAGATGAGCTGCATACAGGGCTGGACGGGGACAAAAAATCGGCCCGGGCATTTTGACTAGAGACTGGCCACCATTATAGGAAAAATCATAAAGCCTTTGAATGAAAACAAACGCTGTTGTGACAGTGATGTTCACTGTTTTGATGGTATATATGCATCAATCGTTTGTTGTAAGATTGAGATAATTATTTTTTAAAAGCTAGACATTTTAAATGAGAATAAGAAAGAAAAGTATTTCTTTGTTCCCACCTCTCCCTGTTAATGCCCTACCTGGCCCCCCTGGCAAAACTTTGCTAGATCCGCACCTGCACAGTTACCAGCTGTCAACTACCTAAAAAGGATCCTGGGGTTATCTGTCTCTCAGAAACAGTTCATAACTTCCCTTCAACTCATTTATGTCACCTAAAAGGTAAACCTGTTTCTCCATCACCTGTTCAGCTCTGATGATTCAGTAAGGACATCTCCTGGTTTCATCTTCATGTTTCTCTCTCACCAGATAACCAAACCGATATCATGACCAGCAGCTTTTTTGCAGCTGTGGCTCCAACAAACATCAGCTGATCAAGCTTAAAAGTGCTGCTGTTGTTTAGCGTGACATTGGCTGGTTTCCTCTTTCTGGCGCAAAGTGGGCGATAAACAAACAAGAGAGCCGATCAGCTGATCATTGATCAGTTTTTATGATTGAAGTAGAAACGGGAGAGGGAGGGGGGAGAATGAAAGAAGAAGAGGCAGCTGTGCAGCGTAAAGACAGAATAACTCCAGCTTTGTGCCTTTTTCATTGTCGCTGAATTACGGGACAAACTGTTCCTTTTCGCCTCAATAAGAAACGCGTAATATTTTCTCTGAATACCAGACGGGACGGTTGGCAACTCTAATAACTTATGAACAAAATAAAGTTCTACATCATTAACTTCATAGCACCCACCCAGCTGTATAGAAACTCCGTCATGCTAGCTAGTACGCAGTATGGAAAAAGTCAGAATAACGAAAATAAACTGCACCTAAACTTTTATATCTGACCCAGATAGACTGCAGGTCACAACTTCTTACCTGAAGTTCAGTTCACACTTGGACTGGCGGCCGCCTCGGGTCTCTTTTCCTTCTGCGTCCCCTTTCCCTCATCCACCTGCTGGCCTCCACCACTTGCCAATGTTACAGAATCTGTGGTGGAAGCTCCGCGATAGCCACCACACGAAGTAACGAGTAACGACCCTATCTAAATCCCAGTAACGACTAACGCGTTCCTGATTTTGGCATAATAACTAGTTACCGTGCTCGTTACCACAATAATAACGTAGTTACTGTAACGCGTTACTTAATAACGCGTTAGTCCCAACACTGGTTATTACTAAGACAGGCATGTCACTGCCAATTCAGCACATATGGACCTTTGTAAAACTTTCAATCCAACAGACAAGTGTTATATTTCTGATTTTCCACAACAAGCTTTAAAAAATAAAAGTAATTTTTAAAAAATCCAACAACATAGGCAATTTTGTCCATATAATACCGGTACAAGATTATGATGACGTCACCATAAAGTGGGCTTTGAAGAGGGCTGCGATCTCTTTGGATGATGGAGTGTAGAGGGAGGGAGGGTTCAACTCGCGACTGGAACATACATTAATAATTTTAACAGTGCAAAACAGCAGCTGTAGATATTATGAAACAAATTCATGAATACATAACAGTGGATTTATTTCCTCACTTATTTGTGCTTTGATCTCTTAACAGAGCTAACCTGTTTCAGTCCTCTGGACCTTGTTCTTATAACTAGGTGTCATGAAAGAGCAGCAGCCAAGAATAAAGTTTTCATATGTCTTTTAATTTTATAGTAGACTTAATGATAACTAACTATAGAAGAATATTAATATCATTAATATTTATCTCTAATATGAATGCCTTTTTACATCCTGTAGCAGTGAACAGATCCTAGACACAAGCAATGGACAGAATGAATGTGTATGGTGGGTTTGATTTATATAAAAATGGAAAACATTTAACGTACACTATGACTTTACTGTAGGTGTGTGGGTCATACTACTCATTATAAATTACAATGCAGATGGACATGTTCTAGTGTTATTTCAATTACTTTTTCACTGGTATATTTGGCCAAAATCTAGAAAATATATATATATATATATACATACATACATATATATTGCTTACATGTGTTTATTTTGAAACACATGTAAGCAATTATACACCCCATCCTCGTCCCTGGCTTATACTGTTTCTTCATTGGAAGTTCATAGTTTTGTTTTATTTCCTTAGCCTCCACCAGTATTCCTGGGTTAATCTGCCATGTGTGTCTGCCGTCTGCACTTAGCTACTTCCCGTTTTACCTTGTCTTTAACTAGTCTCTTGTGCATTGTCTCTAGTTTTTACTTCTCCTCTCTTATTGAGTTAATTCATTTCAGCTGTGTCTCATCACCACCGTCTTCCTAATGACCGCATGTGTGTATTTAAACTTTCATTTTGCTGGTGTTCAATGTGGTGTTACGTTGTGTTCCAACTTGCCTTTCCCTGTATATTTCCAGTATATCTGTGTATACTCATGGACTTGGACAGCTGCTCTGTCTGAATAATTGTTCATATTTTTTCTTAAATTCATCTCATGATGAATTGACACTGGAAAAACCCAAGAAAGTTGTAATCATAAAATGTATGTGTGGCGGAGGTGTGGTCCCGGGTGCGGCTGCAGGGGAGGAGTGGTGTGGTGAGCTCAACGGGGCGGTGCTGGAGATGCAGGTGAGAACAGCTGATGGCGTTTTGGACTGATGATGGTTTCCTTCCCTTTTATAGTGAGACGGGAGAGGAGCGGATGGGGGGCTGGAAATCAGCTGAGACCGACAGCTGTCAGACTGTGGTCGGTCATAACAAAGAAAACTATAAATAAACGTGGCATCTGGCGACAAAGACCTGTGCGTGTGTGTACCTGTGTGTAGTGCATTTCACAGTATGTTGTATACATTAGAATCATCAAATAAATATTTCTAAAAATGTGACTTATTTGCTTTGTTTTGTTTTGTTTTCTCTTCAGCTTATCAATTCACTAATTTCCATTATTTTTTATTTTTTGAATATTTCACAATACTGCAGACTAAATTCTAAATAAAGATAAGCCTTTATTGCAGGTCATCAAAGTCCTGAACTAAATACAAAAAGTTCAGAACCAGATTTAAAAGATCAGTATGATACCAGGAAATATAGAGGCACACTGACTAAACGCCATGACAAAGGACGCAAGGAAGACTGGAGCATATTGTAGAATATGTAGGGATGAGAGACAGTTGCGTGAACAAGACACAAGTGAAGATCAAACATGGATACAAGACGACTCATTAAGATACTCACATTAAGATACAGCCAAAGGAATACTAGAAGACAAAGGTTTAAACATAGAAAGACAAGACAGGAGAAACAACAATAAGGAACACCAAGGAAACCACCATCTTGAAAAATTCTTCTACTTCTTTTGGCTGCTCCCTTTGGCGATTACAACAGAAATCATCTCCCTCCATTTTACCCCATCCCTAGCATCGTCCCCTGATACAGTAACCCTCTGCATGTCCTCCTTCACCACATCCATGAACCTTCTCTGTGGTCTTCCTCTTTTCCTCCCAGCTGGCAACTCCATCTTGGACTTCTATTTTCCAATATATCCAATATCAATCCTTTGTAGATGTCCAAACCATCTCACCCTTGCCTTTCGAACTTCATCTCCAAACGCTTACCCCGAGCTGTACCTTTGATATCTTCATTTCTAATCCTGTCTGTTCTGGTCACTCCCAACCAAAATCTTCTGCTTTTTTGTAGGACCCAACATCCACCAAACCACATATAACATCAGGGCAGATCTCTGATATAATTTCATCTCCACTTTGAACCCATCTGTCTTTCCTACATCACCAGAGTCTTGCGTTGTCATACATGTCCTGCACCCACCTCACATATTTCTGTGCCACTTCTGACTTCTTATGCAGTACCACAGGTCCTCTCTTAGAACCTTATCATATGTTTTCTCCAGATCCGCAAAGACACAGTGCAACTCTTTCTAACATTTTGTATACCTTATGTATACCAAAAGCCATACTGCTGCTTGCAACAACTCTTTCCCATAGCTTCATGATATGGCTCATCAACTGTATCCTTCTGTAGTTAATATAGCTCTGCACATCACCATTGTTCTTGAACATTTGAACCAGTATACTTCTTCTCCTCTCTTGTATTAATTAATCTAGTTAAAAAAGTCCACTGCTGTCTTTCACAGACATCTCTGTACTTCAACAGGTATGTCATCGGGACTAGCTGCCCTCACTTCCTCGTTAGTAATCCTCTGCACTGCTTGATTCACAAACTGTCCTCCATCTGTCTCTCCCTCCCATTTTCTTCATTCATGAGCTCCCCAGAGTACTCCTTCTACCTTCTCAGCATGCTCCCTTCATTATATTTCTAATTTATTCCTTAAATGTGCTGCACATCCTTTCTAGCTGACTCGGTCTACCTAGCCAGTTAATAAAAGTCCTTTCTCCTTCCTCAGTATCTAGCCTGGATTAACTAAACTGCCTTCTTGGCAGTTTCTCATACCACTTGAGCTGTATTTTCCCAGTCACAGACCAGTCATTCAAAACACTGAATTGCAAAACAGAAAATTACTATTAAGGAGGTTGTGAATAAACTAAAGACTCAACAATATCACAATTTATTATGTTAACTAAAACGAAACTAAGTTAAAATTAAGTTATTTTCAATTTCAAATGATTCTCTATGAAGTTTGAGTCAGGAAGTTGGAATTTTGAGATAACTAACTCAATTATTAAATTAATATTTTGAGATGTTAACTTAGGAATGGAAAACATAATTTTTTTTTCAGTGGTTGAAACAAGTAACCATACTGAACTCCTGGTAACCATAAATTGATAGGAAGGGGTGTTGGTAAGTGGTTACTGAAGGTTTCTGACAGTTACTAGGTGAAAATGGTAAAAACAAACTGGGACACAAACTGGAATTAGATGCCATTTGCGTTCGAAGTGAAAATTTCACCTCTTGAAGCACACTGATTGGACCAAGGCATAACTGTTACCTTGATGGTAAACAGCCTTTTGCAATTCTTTAAGTCTTACTTTCTGAAGTTTCACTACCACTGATGACAAGTGTTTACAGACAAGTTGTCTTCTTCCATGAAAAGCACAGGCCACAGTAGCATGTGCTAGCGACCAAAGCAATAACAAGTGGTGCAGCGCCCAGCGGCAACCACTTTCACCCAGCATTCCCCAGCCTTCTTTCTTTCTTTCTTTCTTTCTTTCTTTCTTTCTTTCTTTCTTTCTTTTCTGTAGATGTTCACAACCATCCAACAGATATACCTGCCTACACATACACACACACAAACACTCACTCTAACAGCCATCAGAGGCTCCATTACAGCAGTATGGGAACCATCTGTTGGTTTGGAATTGAATCTTGCTCAATTAGCATCTAATTTACATATGATTAGCATGTCATTAATGGAGCATTATGCAGAGTAATATGATTGCTAAACGAGTTTTGCTTCCCCCGCAGAGTAAAAACCTCTGTTCTGCTAATCGGTGCTGCTTCCCTCTCCCTCTGGTCAAGGGAGGAGAGTGTGTGTGTATATCTGTGTGCACTGTGTGTGATCAAATAGTGGGTGTGAAAATCTCGTGATACATGCATGCCTGCTGGCTAACTTTTGACTCTGTGTGTGTGTGTGTGTGCGTGTGTGGACTAGATACTACTAATGTTGTGGGGACTTGAAGGGACTTATCTTTCTTATAGGGACAAAAAGAAACGTGAAGAAACACTTTATAGTAAGAATAACATTTTAGTTAATGTTAATGTTAATGTAAGGTTTTGGGTGCAGATTAGACAAGTGCTAGTTATGATTAGTTGTCTACAGAAAATGAATGTACAGTAAGTGAATATTGTTCCTCTTCAGTCATGGGTAAACAACTGCATGGAGGCTGAAAATGAGTTTCATGTGCTACATCAAACTGGTATCTGTCTTACTGATCACCGTTAGCATCTTCAAAATACCATGCTAACTCAAAACCGGTAAAAACAACAAGATTCCCTCAGATCATATTTCTCCATGTTAGTAGAATTATTTCTAATTTGGCCTTCAGATAAAAATAATGCATCGGTCTGATGGGGAACTGTTTTAATATGAGATTCTGTCTGTGATGCTTTTTTGCAGCCTTTATATTCAGTGCTATTAGTTCCCTCAATCAGTAATTGCACAAGTGATTGTTCTTTTTTTTTTTTTTTTCTACGTTCAGTGAAAGCTACCTAAGCCCCCCTTATGAAAACTAATGACAGTGCTTAGATGGAATTTGCATGTATCTTACCCTGGAGATGCTTTTAGAAAACAGCATCTCAGCCTGTAAGAACTATTGCTTGGTACCATTATTCTGTATTTTCTGCAGTCAGTAAATCACCTGAAAAGACAAAAGAAGCATTCTGCCAAACCATCTCTCACTATTTTGTGCCATGGTCACAAAACAAGATTCCAAGTTTTAGAATCTTGTTTTATAAACAGATTTAGTTCATGTCTTTAGTTTTTGTTTAAATTCTGTTTCTTTATTTTAGCCACCTCTGTGTTTCCTGGTCTATGTTCCATTGTCTCTGTTCACTATTTCTTTTCTTGTTGTTTCCTGTTTTACTTTGCTAGTTTCCTTTGGTGTCTTGTTTTACTTTTTCCTTCAATCTGATTATCTCAATTGTTTATACTTGTTGTTATTTACTTTCCTTTCCTGATTTGTCAGATGGCTGGTTTATGTTCATCTATTGCTGCCCAGCCATACTTTCTGTTAACCATTGCTTCATGTGACTGTGTGACTTTATGTGCACCTCACATACTTTTGAATCATTAAGTCTGTGGGTTTCTGCACAGGGATCTGCTTCTGAAGTTCCTGACATGTATTCTGTCTATTTCTAATCTATGTGCATTTTTCGGCATGGTCAAAATAGATAAAGATGAATTTGTTTCCAGAAACTTTATGTGACTGAGTCAAAGTAATCCACAATATGTTTTTAAAAGGCAGTTCTATGGTGGAGGAATATAATTTCAACCACTATATTCTTTATATGAGATTTACTCAGAATAAGAAAATTTGAAAGACATATCTAGACTCAGATAAACAAAAATTTGTTCTGATTTTACTGCTAAATCAACATTTAGTATTATGCCAGAATCTGACTCTACATCATGAAATTAAGCATGAAAGGATTTCCTAACCTAACATGTAACATCCTGCAGTCAGTGTCCCCTGCTCCAGCTGTTCAAGGTCTCATTTTAGATGGTTAAATTCTTCAGGAAACATTTTCCAAAATGACTAAATTAACTCTCGGTTGTAGCCATAATTGTACTGACCTTAGTGAAATGGAAAACACTTTAGGAAATTAAAAAGAAACCTCAGTAACAATTTTGTGTGTGTAAGAATCAAATCAAAAATCAAACAGTCAAGTTTTGAACGAAGTCCAGACTTCAGTATAATTGACTGACAAGGAGTTGTATGGCTAGGTAAGACATATCCCCGCATTATTCCATGGCTAGGTAGATAAAATGAACTTGAAATAAATTATCTTCTACTTGATAGCTGTTCATTAGCATTCACAATATGTTATCCAATTTCAATACAGAGCATTTGCAACAAGGTGCAAACCACTGGTTTAGTACAGGAAGGCCGGATTAGAATTAGTATTACTACTAAGTATTAAAATAATTCTTAGGATCTTGAATTAGGTTTTGTTTTTTCTGAAAATTTGAGTCTAGGGATCAAAATGTCAATAACTCTTTTAACAATAACAGTTAATACAATATTTCTGTCAATCCCTCTGAATTAAATCTTGTTTGTTTTTAAAATTGACTGTGGTGATGTTCAGAGGCAAATTGAACTTACAGACCTAACTGCAATAGCTCCTTATTGGGAGCCGTGGTTTGTTTGTTTTTTTTCTTCTTCTTCTTTCTCTCACCCTCACTCTCTTGCTCTCACTTTTTTTCCGCTTCACACCGCACGTGATTGGTCAATATGTGTTTGTGCCTTTTGTTTACACTGAGCAGAGAGGGGAGGGGCGGTAGTTGCACTTGCAGCAGCAGTAGCACATGAACAGAGCAGGTGGTAGAGAGAGAAATATAGCAACAAGAGACAACATTGACACATTAGAACACACATAGTAAAGAAAATGAGTGACACCAATAAGCAAAATCTGGAAGCATTTCAATTTTATTCACAATACAAAGGCAGAGTGTAGAGTCTGCCAGAAAAGAATATCATACAGAGCCGGCTCCACAAACAACCTGCACAGGCACCTGAGAACTGTCCACCCATCAGTGCAATGGGAAGATTAAACACAGTTGAGTGTGATATTAATGAAGGTGCCAGTGTGTCTACTGCAACTGCTGCTGCTGCAGTATCTACAGCATCATGCAGTATACCACCACAACCACCTAAAACCAACCCAGAGCTCTATGAGACAGTTTTTGCGGGAAGATGAATTGTAGTTGTTTTTTTCTATTTTATAATTTATTTTTTACATTTTATGTGGAGTGAATAAATAAAAGCAGATTTATATAGTAAACATATGTAAATAAGAAACACTGTTTTTTACATTAGTAATTCATTTTGTGCATAATTTTATATTGTTGTTGATAATGAATTAATTAAAGAAACAAAGCAACCTGGGAGCCGAAAGAGCCAACTCTTTTTAGTGAGCTGAGCCTAAAGAGCTGGTTCTGTAAAAACAGCTGGAATTCCCATCACTACTATCTACTGAGTGCCAGGATGAGCTGGCTTAGAGAAAAAAAACACACATTAATCATCTACTTTCTCCATCATCTCCTCTAACAAATGTCTCTCCATCATCCGTTATATATTATTTCTGTTTGCTTCCTGTCTCTCAGTGAATGTATTTCAGTTTGATTTATTGGTTCATGGCTCTTAAATCATCTGACCTTTTTGTCAATTGCAATGGCCTGCTGTTTGTGTCTTTCATCTGTCTGTCTGACTTGGTCCTATCTATTATTCAATCATCCATCTGTTGTTTTGCTTGGTCGGATGCTGTTTATCAGTCCCTCTTGCCTGTCAGTATTTTATGTTTCTGTCTTTTCCCTTTATAAATCTTTTCTTCCTCCATTTTGCTAATTCCCTCACTGACTTTCTTTGTTTAACTTTCAGGTTTTTGGCATGTAGTTAAAGTTTTCTCAGTTCACCAAAGTGAAAACACATTTCACCTTTCCCATAGTTTTGGTTAGACTTGCTGAAGTTTAATTTCAAGCAGTTGTGCTTTGATTTACATTCATACACATTAATACACCATGTAGATACTTCACAAAAAAGAGTTCTGAATTAATAAACCGATTAGTTTGGATATAATAATCTATGGCTGCGCACACATGCAGGTATTTTTCTGCCCCTGAAGAGAGTAAGTAAGTAATCATTTCTGTCTGTTTGTTTGTCTGCCTGCCTATCTGTTTGCTAGCAGTCTAGTATACAGTTTTTAAGATATCATTTTCAAATTTTGTGTGATGCTAGATACTGACAACAGTTCGAGATGATTTCTTTTTGGTGAAAAAGTCACTCCAAAATTTATATATTCCACATTTTGATGGATCTTCTCAAACTTCATAAGAATATGCTAGGCCTTGGGGAAAATGAGTACCTAGGTTGGGTAAACATTTGTCCTTTACCTTTATTATTAGTGCCCAAGGTCAAAGCTGACCTTAAAAAAATTTCAAGAAATTGCATCAAATATATGTATGTACATATGTATCATATGAAAGGACATGGAGATAGTGGTGCAGCACACTTTTTTTAAAAATATGACACCCTACAACCAAAGCTCTTGCCCTTCGCGGGGAGCTATGCTCTCCTTTTATGTCACATTGGGTGACATAAAATTCCTCTGTTGTTTTGTCCTTTGTTCCTGATGTCCTTAGTTTTCATTTTATTAAGGTTAGGTCTGTTTTGTATTCTATCCTAATCATCTATCATTCTTTGTTTGTGTTCCCATGTCTTGTCAAGTTTTTGTCTGTCTGTGCTTTTGTGTTTAGTTACTTCCTGTTTTATTTTCTTTGTCTTTTTCTATGTCCCCACCTGTTTCCACTCCCTTCATTATCTTAGGAGTATTTATTGTCCCCTTTGTTCAATGTCACATCCTCCTCCTGTGCTCCATGCTCCATGTTTCACAAGATTTCCAGTGTTTCTTAAAGTTAAGAATGACCATCAATAAAATACTTTTAATAATTATTAAATGTACAGCACCTTGGTCAACAGTGGTTGTTTTAAATGTGCTATATAAATAAATTTGACTTTGACTCTGACTATTATTGTACTGTGTAATTTTACATCAGCCCAGTCCTCCAACCACAACAGCAGATGTATATACTCTTACATATACAGTAAGAGCATATACTCCTTTTATCCAGGTAGGTTTCCCAGCATCAAAACACTTCACTGCTGCTTTGCTTCTCTATCAGCTATCCCAATAGGTCCAGTCCAACTATTTTTGCTCTGCTTCTCCCAAGAGCAGAGGTTTCGTTCATCCCAACACATCTTCACCGTGGAATCTAACATCCCTCTATCCCTGTGCCGGGCTGATGGACAGAGAAGAAAAAGGAGGAAAAGAGAGTTGAGCGGGAAAATCACTTACAGTGAGTGGATTGGTGGTTTTAACATTTCCAATAAATTATCAATGAATTGGGTGTGTGCTAATGTTATTTAGTGTCATATACACACACGAGGCAGACTGTGCTTTTAAAGGTTTTACAGCATGTAATGGACTGACGGTTGAGACTGTGTTTTTAAGCAGAGCTGCACATGAGGGGATTTGTATATGCATTAGGGTTATGTCAGGAAACAAAGATTATATTTCATTTTTCCATATTTATAATGCACTTTTTTAGGTTTTATTGGTCATTCATTAGTCAGTTTACAATAAACTGTTTGCAGCATCTATACTGTATTCCTACTGAACTAAAAGTAGGCACTTTAACATGTACAGAAATTCTAAACAGTGACTACTAATTTGTATTTTGTGGCCAATTTACAAAAGGGAAGTGACTGTGTTAGAGCACACAGGTATAGCAGAAACTTCAGTCACAACCATCCAAGAAATGTTAATGCAGAATATGAACATACTGAGTCAACAATAACATCCAACAGCAATAACAGTGAGGGATATTTTATTATAGATATTATAGTAAACCAGCCAGCAGTCTGCCCCCTACTGGCAGACGGCTCTTTCCAGCATTGCCTAATGTTAAATGGGAAGATTAAAGGTCTTCCAGTCAGTAGTCCCACAATTCACTCTGCTTTCACAGCAGTGAAAAAAAGTGCACCAGTTATTTTGGTTTATTATGAAAATAGATGAAATTAATTTATATTAGGGCAATTGTAATACATTTTCCTTACATTTGTGAAAAACATAATGAGCACTCAACATTATATTTACATCATTGCTTTTAAGCAAAAGAGAAAGCTGAGAAACTAAGGTATGATTCATTCAAGCATTATAATATAGAATACTATCCAAATATGCTAAAACATCAGCCAGTATTACTTTATTATTATGAGGTTATTACAATTGAAATTCTAATATGTGAATATTACTAATTAATATTGTAAGTAATAGTAATTAATATTACTCTAGTTTGGTAATTAAGTGATAATAATAACTTAGAAATTATCACATTATTATGTCCAACCAATTTGGAAACAGTGGGAAGGAAAAACTCCCTTTTAACAGGAAGAAACCTCCAGCAGAACCAGGCTCAAGGAGAGGCACCATTTGCCATGACCGGTTGGGGTGAGGAGAGGAAGACAGAACAAAAACACACTGTGAAAGAGAACCAGAGATGAATAATAACTAATGAATACATGCAGAGTAGTGTATAAACACATAGTGAGTGAAACAGGCAAGTAAGAAGAAGCACTTAGTGCATCATGGGAAACCCTTAACAGCCTATTGCAGTGTAACTAAGGGAAGATTCAGGATCTGGAGGATCCAGCCCTAACCATGCAATATAATTAGTCGGTGTATGCTTTATCTTGGGTTAATGCATTTTTGTATCCAATAAAAAAAAAAGGAAAAATAATGAAGCAAAAGTTAAACACCAGATTAATTCAAAACAGGGAAAAGTATAAGGCAGTGGAGCAGTTCTGGGAACCAGGCTGGAGGCCAGTGTCAAAACCTAGGCTGATTCAGGAGAACAGCCTGGAAAAACAGCAGAAGAGGCAAAACAGATCAGCGGGCCAGCCAGAGGACTGAGAGTGGAAACGGAGCAGTTATGGTGGCTGGCTTTGTTTCTTGTGGAGGAGATGGAGCTTATGGCGAAGGATTAGCAGGAAGCCAGTGTCGACAAGGACTGCAACAAGGAGACAGAATTTATCCAGAGGCTTGGCTGGTGGCCGGTATTTTAATAGAAGACAAGAGCCTTCAGGGTGCTAGGCTGCCAGAGGAGACGAGGCACTCTTGGATGGGATGGAATCAGGTGACTGTGGCAGGACACTCAGAAACAGAACCTACTGAAGAATCTGGTGATTCGGGCAGAGCAGCAGTCACTGGTGGGGACCCGATAGCAGGCCCTGGATAGATGCAGATGTAAAAGCAGGCTATGGCTGGGCCCTGCTTTGGCAGACGTGGGCAGAGTAACTGGTACTAGGGAATGGTAAATCATCCGAAAAACCTCATCCACAGAAACCTTATGTGGTATGTGCTACACATTTTTCTGCAGGTCATATCTGCTATCCTTCTCTGGTTGTCAGTATCTGCATCAAGGCTACTTTATCTCCTTATTCATTATTTACTTGTGTACCAGACTCAATCTGAGCTGTGTTTTGATGTCATGTGGGTCCTTTTTTCCAATTCTCTTTTGTCTTGGTAGACTTATTTTCCTCCATTCTTCTGTGCAGAGATATTTTTGCCCGTAAGGACTTTCTCTTACCCAAGAGTATGAATTATTTTTTTACCTTTTTCTTGATTTTTTTTATCTAGTGGGTTTGTAAATAAAGCAACCCAAAAGTACACTTAGCAAAATGACACCGTAAACCTCATGTCTCTATGTCCTCAGCTGACTCTACATTATGCCAGTAGTTTAGCATACACTATTGCATAAATTATGCCCAGCATGTCTCCAAAAAGTTTATTCTGTTCATCTGGATGTAGCGTTTTGTGGGAGAAACATTTCGTCACTCATCCAAGTGACTTCTTCAGTCTCAGCTGACTGCAGGTTTCCCCAATCTTATAAACAGTACATTTGCATAATGATTGAAACCAGCCCACTGAAGGAACAATGGGCTGGGAGGTCAGTTCCTAAATCTTAATTATGCAAATTCTCATGACCATTGATCAACAACCACTGACCAAAACCCACTGATCAAAGACCACTGATCAATGGCCATGAGTACCAAAATATACCCAGCATGCATACTTGCTATTTTGGTATTCACAGTAGACTAAGTTTTTTTTTTTTTTTTTTTTTTTTTTTTGTCTTCAGGTGGAATTTGAAGAAGTATCTGTAGGAAGACAGCTTATATGTGAGGTCATTCATAGAAATCTCACCAGCATGATATAGAGATTCAAGAGACTCTTGCAATGTGGTCAGAGGTACAAAGTGCGCATTTGTAGATGTTCAGTGTCCTGATGTTCATTGTATGACCACAGATATTGATCACACATTGTTAATGAGCTCTTAATGAGGCTCTACAGTTCCAGTTCTAAGGAATTCAAGCCCAGTAGAAATGTAATTTTCTGAGGAAAGCTTTTATAAACCTCATTTTGGGGTAAATTTATTAAACAGTTTCTGTTGTTTTGTTTGGTTTACTTTGCAATTTTACATCCTCGTGCCCACTGAAATTAAAATGATGGAAAACTCACTTTTATTTATAACTAGATTGTAAAAAATAACTGCAAAAAATGTCAGGGGGGCATTGCTGAGAGGGCAGCAGTGACAAAACCTGCTTCTAGAGGGATTCTAGGAATATAAATATTATCATACTCTACCTCTCTCTGGCTGGGGGATCTTGCTGAAGGACCCTCAGAGGACTCAGTCTTAACCTGAAGGAGCTCACATCAAAGACAGACCTGATTGGCAACAAACAGCTTTGATCACATGCTTCATCCTATCCCAGATGATGCCAGCTGCTACCTGTGTGTGTGTGTGTGTGTGTGTGTGTGTGTGTGTGTGTGTGTGTGTGTGTGTGTGTGTGTGTGTGTCAGGGCTTTGGCTACCCTGTGTAGAGTCTAAAATTTCAACCCATGATGTTTGGTTGAAACCACACCCCTGTGATTCAGGGGTGTGGTTTGTGGCACCAAAGGGGAGACTGTAAATACTGTAAATTAAGAACACGTTGCCACTAAGAAAAACCTACATTACATTGTTGCCTACATAGAGGGAGACTTTGCCCACACATCTAAACAGGAAAATGACCACAGTCAGGGGTTAAAGTGGCAGTGAGCAGGTGGAGGAAGCCCTAATATTGGTTGTAGAGTCTCAGCTTCAGAAAAAGAATCACAACTTATTAGAGTTTCTATTGTGAGACCCTGTAGATTTGTTTGTGTGCAGGCTGTGATGCTGCTGCTCTGGTTTTTTTTTTGCTCTTTGTAGATTTACACAACTGATCTCACTTTTATGAGCTCTACTGGCCGATTTCCATCCACTACACTGACAGTATACTACTTATGTCAGAGATATCAAACACATTTTACATTGTGGGCCCAGTTTTGATCTCATATGAGCCAGACCAGTGAAACTGCCATTATGGTCAATGTGCAGATGTTTAATTTAATCCCTGTGATAGCTAAATATGTAAAAGTGCTAATTCAACAGTATGTCTCACTTTCTTAGTAAATGTAAAATTACAGTAAGTAAATGTGTAAAATTACATAAATCTATAAACTAATTACTTTGGTGTAGTATGAATGACCACATGGGAAGTCATAAGTAATAAAAGCTGTAAAACTTATGAAAAAACAATTAAAAAGTCCAAACTTTCTTTTTCCTTCACATTTTCCAAAGCCATCCAGTGTTGGCGTTTGCAGGGCTGATTTTGAGCCCAATGTTTGACAGCCCTGGTTAATACTGTCAATATTGGTATGAAGGTGGAATTTATTGAAGGACTCTAAGCATCAACAGTTAAAATTCATATTAACTAATTACAAACCAAATACACCAGAAATAGTTTCTCATAACAGTATATTAGAATAACATTGGTTGTGTTCTCACTTGTTTATGTACTCTATTAGTTTGTTGTGTCCCTCTTCATTTGAGTCTAACCCAGTGCCCTTGTGAGGAGGGTAGGATAGTAAGGTGACAGTGAACAAAGAGCGAATTAGACACAGTGAGAGCTAAAGTGCAGAGCAGCAGAAGTGAAAATGACTCAGAATGAATAAATGTTAAAGTTCAACACTTCCCCTGAGCAAGATACTGACAGAATTCACTTTGCATTGACCTCTAATTTGTGCAGGTGTGTGTCCTTTACTGATGTCAGAGCACATGTGCCTATGGTGTACACACTTGTGCAAGTATGTCCTTTAATCTCTGCATGTCTGTGTGTATTTTTTATGTCGGTCCATGAATCTGCATTTCTCTGTCCCACTGAGTGTGTGTGTCTCTGTGTGTGCGCATGTGTCTGTGCATCTGTGTGCTCCCCCCCGGGATTTAATAAGCCTCTGTGTGATAAGTGTGGCTCTCTGCCCAGAGGAACAGGTTCCACTGCTGAACTTGCATCCACCAATGTTTTGGTGTCTGACTGAAATAAAATGCCAAGCAGAGCCGGACACTCTACTCCAACTCGCAACTTACAGATAAAGCCCTGTAACTGCCTCACAGAGTTACACCACAGCTTCTTGAAGATAGTCAAATGTCAGAGCAGATGACCACCTGTTGATGCATTTTGGTGACCAAATTATAAGACTGTTGGCACTGAGGACGGCACACAGAGAGAGCAAATAGGAGGAGTGAGTGGCAAGAGGAAATGTAAATGTTTCATTAACCTACATCTAAATCATTGATGACTATAAAAAAAGGAATTAATGAAGTGATCTGCTACCAAAAATTGTCGGACACCATTGCAATTATATATAAAATATTGGTGATTTAAATCCAGCAGTATAGAGATAGAAGCTCAAACTTATTGTAAAATGTATAGGACAGAGTCCAGTTCATCACGTAATTCATAGTTAATTTCAAAATTTTACATTATGTAAAAGAATCCAATGCAGTTACTCAACCAAATAGTTTTCTTTAACAATAATGACAAGTTTTAGGAAGCATTTTGAAGTTTTAGAAGTGAAAAGTTTTAGATTGGAAGTTTAATCAAGGAGACAGTGCAAAAAATCGCCATTCTACCATAAAACAATCCACCTGGTTGGCAAAAATCCCACTTGCTTTATACAGAACTTTACCCACACCTGAACCTCGTTAGTCTCTACCATTGAAACAAATAGGTCAGACCAAACAATACAATTCTAAATAAAGAAATGAACAAATGAAATTGACAAACTCATTTGCTCAGCTAAATGGTTTGAAAAGTAAAACACTGCATACAATGCAACTCAAAAGGCTACTTTAAAGAAACTAAACAATACTATACAAAATGAAAAACCCTTCATTTGGTTACACCCAGTGATGCAATGGTTAAGGGACAAATGGTAAAACCACTTTGTCACAGGCGTGAACAGCTAATAATGGACTATAGGCTGACTTTTACTAAAATATACTAAATCTTTCTCTTGATTGTGCTTCTACAGCACATCTTAACAAATCAGACAGTTTGTGCTGCTGTTCTTGAAGTTAACTTCCACTCCTCTAACTTTTTCATAAAATTGACAGCTCCACCTTTTAAAATAAGTGAAAGATTTGAGAGGGGCAGAAGAAAAAATTACAAAGTAATGGGATCAAGCTCAAAAAAAAAATATCAAGCAATCCTCAGTGTATTTTCAATTGGGACTGTATGATAAATGTCTACATCAAATGTCACTCTACCCCTTCTGGCAAGTAAACTGCCCATATGGAAAAGATATATATAAATCTTATAAAGTTTGTATCTGTCTTGTATGAAAGGTATACAAGAGTGAAAACAGATATAAGATCCCTTAGAAAATTATATAAATGAAACTTGTATGTTTTGGATACTTACTAAAACAATATATGAAAGTAATGAGAAAGTGGCCACTTTTACAAGTAAATCATATAAGCCTTATGTGATTCACTATATGAAGTAGGCCACATCTTATGCAAGTCTTTTATTTTTACTATTTCTTTTCCATATGGGTGACCTGGCAAGTACACTAAGAAAAGGCTCCAAAATTGTGAGACATGGCAGCTGCGGTTTTTCAAACTTTACAAAGATGTTACTGTAAATTTGTTGTGGCTAATTTGTTTGTCCAAACTTCTGCAAAGCATTTTGTGAATATCAAGAATATTAGTGAGATTGTTTAGGTATTGAGCTTCACAATGGGGTAAAAACAAAGTTCACTAAAGTTTATAGAGTACTAATATAGGAATGCTTGATCCTCTGTTCTATGCAGTACAACAGATGAAGGCTAAGCTCATTAAGGGAAACCTGCTGAGGGTAACACTGTATAAACACAACAACCAGGCTCGTCTTTCTCTTTGAAGAAGTTCCCTCCTTTTTGTCTGATCACAGAGCTGGTAAAGAGTCTGAAGGAGACAGTGGATCTTCTGGGCTGAGACTGTTGGAGGCAGATCACTGCCTAATTCCTGCAGAGGTGTTCATGGTGCAATGTGAAAGTGGAGTACAGGGATGTATGACTTCAAGGGAGAAGGTCAAGTGAGTTGAAGGAGTGAGGAGCCATTCTGAGTTTCAGATGAAAAGAGAGCTAAAAATCTATGCTCATGCTTTGTACTCAACAGCAGGGTTCCACTTGTGGGAGTAATTAGCACCGCAGCCTTTCTTTTGAAGTGAGCTCGAAGAAACAGTCGGGCAGAGAACTGCAGCTTGTGAGGGCAGCATAGTGACAGAGATATTCACTGTATAAAAAAAAAATGTGGAGCAGGAGGTGGCAGTTAGTTCAATGCCATCAAATAATTTGGCATAAGGGAATGCATTAAAAAAAGAAACATATGGATTTTATGCAGCAATTAGAGGGGCAAAGTAGAGTCTGAGAAACTACAATCAAGAGTCCCTGTTCTTTTCCCTTAAGAAAAAAAAACACAATAAAACAACAACTTTATTTCATTTTGATGATGATTCAACTTAACAGTTTGAGTCAAGTTAAACATATGAAAATGGTCATGGATGTCAGAATATCTCAGTACTTCTTTTCCCGCTTTTGATTTAATAAAACCAGTATGAGTCTGTATTCACTTTATTCAAACCGGATGACCCATGTTTTGATCTGTCAATGTTCCAAAGTTGTCTGTAAAGGTTCAGGGAACCAGGTGATTGTGGATGAAAGTCCTCGACTGTCAGACTTCTTTGGTCGTCAAATACCATTAAGAAAACCTTTGATCTATGTATCATTCCACTGCAGAGTGACTCATACCTACAAATATGTAGACCAGAAGATATGGGAGATACCTATGCAGAATGTCTGCTGTGTTTCTTAGGTAATTTGTTGCAGATGTCTCTGTTTAGACAAGGCAAAACGACTAAAGATAAACACGACCTTTTGCGACTAATTGAACCTTAACCTTAAAACAAAGACAGCAGCTGACATGTTCCTTGAATGTGTATTAAATCAGTATAAATTAGTGTTATTTGAAACTAGTTGGTACCTATAATACCTTCCATCTTGGGTGACCAGGGGTCCCACTTTAAGCATGGCTGAATTTTTAAGCCTTGTCCTTCATCCCACATATTGAGACACCATCACTCATTTGTATTGATTCTAGTTTTCACTGCTGAAAGGGCACTTTTCAAAATTCTAACTTTGTAAAGAAAGCTGGAGAGGTGTCATCAGGGGGACACCTGCAGGTTAACCTTTCACTTTTGTCGTCCCTCAGTGCAAACGTTACACTCAGCAGGGAAAATTGTGAGTCATCCAAGGGTTACAAGACTGAGAATCACCTTTCACCAACTTCACCCTGTTCTAAGTAATTTTACAGAGAGCTTCTAGAAATTTCTGTGTTTTTTATTTTCAACTTCACATGTAGGACAATACAACATGAAGTAGTACATTACCTTTGAGTCACATGAGAAATGTGTAGATTAATATTTGTTGGGATCTCATTACAGTAACCAACTTATTTTTTCAGGGCGTTTAAGTCATGTTTGTGTAACCTGTGAATATCAGGACACATGAACAATTGTGAAAACAAAACGTTGTGGTCTTCAGTGATTGGTTTGGAAAACTTAAATCCTTTCCCTACCTAATGTTGTCATAACAACATACATGGTTTACTGGTCCTTTAAGATTGGATTGGCATAAAAACCAGCCGTTATTTTAAGATTACATTCCAGTACATTCAACAATATTTTATTACCAACCCTTCCTTTCATACTCATTGGGAATTTCTTTTGCTTTATTTCACAGTACCAGACATGTAAATAATCATTCAACTGATTCTTTTAGTCCAGGCTTTTCTTTCATAATAACACATAGTGGGAGATTTCTGACATAAACGTTCACTGATAGTATATGAAGACAGACATTTGTCACAATCTTAGATTAAAATTAAATAAAATAACTTTTTTTTAAAGTAGCTTAAAGATATTTTTAAATTTTATTTGTAGGCTTTTGAATGGAAAATCCTTTACCTCACTTCTGTTTGTCTCAACTACGGCTTCATTTTTTTGCTCAACAAAGCTGGCTTTTAAAAATCTGAGAACTTTGAATAACATAACAAATGGCACTGCCATTTTTTCTATAGTCCTTGAGCAACAACTACTATGTCGTTTACTTATTTGTTTACCATGTTATACTCACTGGTCTTAGGATACATACCCACATTAACAGGCACACTGGCAAGGTGAAAATCCTATTCTAGACTAAATTGGACAGAGACTGGGGCAGCATCCAGGTCTGGAGGTGGTCTCTGATGGGGGAATTTAGGGGATATGAGGCTAATTTGCATGTTATGTTCACAAATACAATTTGTTGGTCTCATCTGCTCATGTTTGTGGAAATAACAGGCAACACAGATGACAATAGCAGCTGGAAGATGCCAACTAATCAGGATGTGTGCCTTCGAATTCCTCTCTGAAAAGCAAGGGCCAATTTTTTTTCCCACTTAATTATTGCACAAGAGCACCATGTTAGCACCCTGTTTAAACTTCCATCTTGAGTCACAGAGGTGCTAGCTTTAAATTGAAACAAATTGATACTGAACACAGAAAATTGAAAACAGTTTACAGGATCTAACTCACTATAAAAAATGGACAGAAATCCCAGTATGTATTGATCCTACTAAGCAGTATTTTGCATGTAACCTCGTAACCTATTTTTCCATCATGTCATAAATTCATACTGCAATACATGATCATGTTTCATTGATAAAATGAGCACACAGTGTACATCATTGTATTGTATTTATTCAATTGCACAATCTTACACAGACATACAAAATGAGGAGCTGAAAAGAGTTACTGGCTACAATACTGACTAGTCTAAGAATGCTAGTCACTAACCTGGAGATGCTAATGACTATGTAAAGGATATTACTGCTAGAATTGTGACTTTAATGACTAGCAAGGCCACCTAGGTTACAAAGGTAGGCTGGTGAATTATTTGCTTGCCCAATAAATACCTAAACTTGGTTAGTTCATAGAAGGCTGGTTTATCAGTAGTTAAATCATTTACTCTTTCTGACATAGACAAGCTCCACCATACTGTCAACAGCTCCTCGATACTCATCTAACACTCCTCAATAGTTTTAAGCTAAAATTGTTCTGCAGACCTGAACTTTTCACCACCTCCTCATATATTAACATTTCTTTTACCTCCCTTCTACAAAGTGAAAATAGACTGGGCATGTGTCCCGTAAAATTATAGTCTACAGCATCCTGCTGTGAGCTACATGTGACAAAAAACAACTGTTTGGACATCATTTCAACAGCATTTTTGACATTTCATTTTTTTTTATGCATGTCTTCTTGTATAAACTGACTTAAAGGTGTATTTTGGATCTGCTGTTTTCTTGTACTAATTAAATGTCCTACAAGGGTTTGAAGAAATCATATTAGGAAAATGCAAATAAATGGAAATAAATTAAAGGGGCACTTTCATGGTGTTTGTTTTATGGGACTACACCCAAATTGATCCCCAGGCTCTGGGTATGGGTACGAATCAAGCATGAGCATGTGTGTGTGTTTGTCTATGAGAAGCTGGCATTTGTCAGGCATCTGGTTGGTACAATGTGTTCCCGCCAGGCGACAGGTGTGTCTCTTTAGCAGTCTCACACACACTCACGCACTAATTAAAACCCTGGCTTACTGTCTATTCAGTTTAATCTGCTCACTGGAAGGTAGCCATGGCACCCAGAGGCTTCCAAGGTTGTGTGTATGTGGTGATCACCATGATGTTTATTCATATATATGTATATTTGTGCTGTTTGTAAAGAATGTGATTTGCTAAAATGATGCTTCTTTTAAAACCTGGAAGCAAAGAAATGAATTCCAAAGAAGTGACAACTTAATATTTTACAAAAATGGAGCTAAAGTGAGAAAAATGAAGACATAAAATAAAGTGTGGACTTTTTAAAACTCTGAGAATCACGACTCAAAATAAAATGTTGGCTGATTATGTAAAGTGTAAAAAAAACCACATGGCAATTCATGTAAACCCTTCGCTTAACTGAAAATTCATTTCATGTTCATTTTAAATTAGTTTTTTGCAAAACATTTTAGAAAATTGGGTAAACTCTTCTCTTTAACAACACTTTTAGAAGCCAAACCTGTTCCTATTGTTGCTGCTCAGAGTTTACGGCCTACTCTTCTCAATTTGAATATTTTCCAGAGTTGCAAGTAGGCATCCACACTCTCTGTGGAGGCAAGCTTTTGACATATACACATGAAGTGGTTTGGCACTGTCTTGTTGACATATTTCTGATAAAATAAATAAATAAACAAAACAAACATTGTCAGGATGGCAGCAAAATCTGTAGGTATTGTTCAGTATTAATGAGGTCTTCCCAGATGTGCAGGCTACCCATGTACCCCCATATATCACAGATGTTGGCTCAGAGAAGCTAACAGTGTTTCTGTATCTTAGTTTGTTTTTTTAAATAAATAACAAAAACAATCAATTTGTCAGTTTTAGCATTTGGTGCTGTTTTGATTTTTCCCCAAAATGCTGCAATCTGTGCTCATTATGAATTTATGTGGTCCAAAGGGACAATAGGTGAGGTTCTACAGATGAAAACAGATGAAAAGTGAGCAGAAAGGTTTAGCTAAGTGTTATTAAACACCTGAGGTGAAAAGTTCAGAGAGGAAAAGTGTCAGAACCTGATAAGAGAATATAAACCAACATGCCGCAGTGATAGTAAATGACACCCTAAACCTTTTCTTCGCCCGCTCTGACCAAGAAAACAGGGACACCATCACTCATCCTGCCGTTACAGAGAGGGACGACGCTCCCATCTAGCTTGAGCAGCATCAGGTCAGAGCCGCACTGTGCAGAGTCAACGCGAGGAAAGCAGCTGGTCCTGATGGTGTAGCCGGTAGAGTGCTTAAAGCATGTGCAGACCAACTAGCAGAGGCTTTCACCACCATCTTCAACCTCTCACTGCTACAGTCTGTAGTACCATCCTGCCTTAATTCAGCCACCATCGTTCCAGTGCCCAAGAAGAACACAATGAGCTGCTTGAATGACTATCGTTCAGTTGCTTTAACACCCATAATTGCCAAATGTTTTGAACAGCTCATCGTGTCACACATTAAAGCTGCCATCCCTGCAGCCCTCGATCCACACCAGTTTGCATACAGGGCAAACAGGTCGACAGAGGATGCCATAATAACAGCTCTTCACACAGCCCTCACACACCTGGACAGTAGTAACACCTATGTTAGAATGCTGCTTGTGGACTTCAGCTCTGCCTTCAATACAGTTCAACCCCACAAACTGGTTAATAAACTAAGCAACTTAGGACTCAGCAGCTCACTGCACAGCTGGATATTGGACTTCCTGAGCAACAGACCCCAGCATGTCAGAATGGGAGAGCACACCACCTCCACCCTCATTCTGAATGTGGGTGTCCCAGAGGGGTGTGTCCTCAGTCCCCTCTTATACTCACTTTTCACCCATGACTTCACCAATCCACACCAGTAACACCATTATAAAATTTGCTGATGACACCACCGTCATAGGACTGATTGACAACAACGATGATTCAGCCTACAGAGAGGAGGTTCAGCATCTGAAGTAATGGTGTGATGACAACAACCTGCATCTGAACACAGCCAAGACCAAGGAGATGGTAATCGACTTCAGGAGAACAATGCGATCTGAGCACTCTACCCTCTACATTGATGGTGAGTCCACATCTCGGCCGACCTTACCTGGTCCACAAACATCTCCCACCAGGTAGGGAAAGCACAACAAAGGCTGTACTTCCCCAGGAAACTACGTCAGGCCCAATTACCCCAAAGACTGCTAGTAAACTTCTACCGCTCCACCATCGAGAGCCTTCTGACTTACTGCTGCACACTCTGGTTTAACCGCTGCACCGCGGAGGACAAGAGGAAACTGCAGTGGGTGGTGAGGGCAGCAGAGCGCGCAATCAGCACTTCACTGACCCCCCTGAGAGACATCTATACTGACAGACTTCAGCAGAAAGCCAGCACCATCATTAAAGACCCCTCACACCCTGGACTTGTACATATCTTTTTACATAAATGTGTCTGTTATTATGTAAATACTTACGCTATTGTGTACTTCACACACATGGAGAGATGCCAAACTGCCTTTCATTGTTCTTGTAACAGTGACAATAAAAAGCTATTCTATTCTATTCTAGTAGACAGGGAACTAAATCTCCCCACTGAAATCTAGGGGATAGAGAAGTTGAGAGGAATGTGGAGATGCCCTGAATTAACTTAAACATACTGTGTGTGTCAGGAAACGGAAAAAGTGATGTTTGGCTCGCTAAAAATTAACAGCTTTGACTTGTTTTTGGCATTTGCATGAACTTTTTTCACACTAGCTTTTGATATTTCCTGTAAAGTCAATGTTTCCTGCATCCTTAATCTGTTCCCCCAAAGTATCTGGAGATACTGGGAAAATGTTGGAGGCTGTATAACATCCATCTTTACGTGAACTGGCAGACACTGTAAAATATGTTTTCATTAATCTATTGATATTTACATGAGGCTTTTTTGTCAAGCAGTCTATAATCTTCAGAAATTATTGCTTGAAAACATCCTGATGTAGCCATATATGTGATATTTCTTGATATATGTATGATCCAAATCATATCATACATATTCAAGAAATGACTGTGTTGCTATAATATTGATGCGGCATTAACAAGTACAAACATGCCGTTTGGTTATTTTGCAATCATCCATTTTGTCCTGATTAGTTTTGTCTCACTTATGGTCCCATTATTTTCCCCCTGATTATGAGTTTAATTACAAAGAATACAATCATAGAATTTGTATCTTCAGCGTTTCTGATATTAAGGGAAAAGTATTGAAAATCTTAACAACATGAGACATTTTTTTCAAAGTTAATGTAAATTTTAACCATATCTGGTAATAGAAACAGACAGTTATTATATAGCAAAATTCACAACCTGTGCTTCTCCCCAGAAATGTAACCACACATCACAGCAATGCAATAACTCTGAGTGGCACAGTGAGTCACAATTCAAAATGTATTGTCTGTAACAGGATAAAGCATTAGTTCTTGCATTACTAGAGTAATGATAACATCATACCACTATCTTCTTTACTTTTTGTTTTTTTTTAAACCATTAAAATTTCTGTGACTGTTTATATTTGAAAAGAATTGGGTTTTTGCATGTTATTTTTACATGTCTTGTAAAATTTTATGTGACATGTACAGGTAAAATTGATGGTATAATTACAATGAGACAAAAAATTACACAGGAACTATTGTGGCTAGCTTTAAAGAAGAAAGGTGTAAAATAAATGTATAAATGAGTGGATAGTTTGAGCAGAAAAGTAATGACTAGAAATCATTAATTTATAGAAGGTAAAGTAGAAGGTGAAAAAAGGCAGTGCAAGTGAGAAAACACGATGATAAAAATAGTCAAGGAAAAGTTAGAGTTGAGAAGGGTGAAAGGTAAGGTGAAAAAGTGAAAGAAAGGTCTGAAAAATAGAGGGTCGAATGACAGCCTGTTAAATACAGAGTACAGAGTAGAAAAAAGTGAAGAACAGAAACAGTAGATAATAAAGGGAGGACAGGATGATGGGAAGTTGGAACGAGGTAAGAAATTTAAAAAGGAGAAATGCCTTAGATAAAGGAAACAAGAGAATGAGTCATATTGATCCAAATCCACCCCCGCCTCTTCATGGAAAGAAAGCTGCTGGGGAGTCAGGAAGGTGGCAGGTGGAAGAAGTGTTGGAGGAAGGATTTGGTGGCTTCACTCCAGTCTGGCTGTAAAGCTCTGCAGGAAGAAAAAAAAATTCCTTACCAGGGAGGAGAGAGTCGGAGTAACATTTCGTGAAAGGACACTCACAAAGGGAGCAGCCACCTGCTGAGTAATGCCTTTTGACTAAACCAGAGAGGAACTATTGTTCCTGTTGATTTGCACTTTTCAACTTCAAAAAGGTCTTTGAAAACTTTTATTCAACATTTAGCAGTCCAGCTGAATTAGCTAGTTTCTAATAACTACCTTATCCAACTACCTTTATAGTTAAAATCAATAATTGTAGATTGTTGATGCAGAATAGTAAGAACTTACCTTACATGCATGGTTTTGCGTGTATTGTTGGGATTTTTACATACAGAAAAAGAAAAGTTCTTTGAAAAAAAAAGCTCACGACAGTGATTTTGTCGTGAACTGACAAAAAGAGCACAGGAGGAAGTTTAACAAGTTTATTTGCAGGGTAGTTCGAGGATACAGAAATAATGCAGTGATGCATTGAGATCCAGGCGAGATGGCAAAGGTATTTCAGGTTTGTCCGAGGCCACACATACACACACCCTATTGTAATTGCTCACGGAGCTCAGAAAACACAGAAAGGTCTGAACAGAAACAGATTATTCCAAGGCAAGGACGGACTGAAAAGCACAACAAGACTGAGGCCAAGTATGTTACCTACTTATGGCTGAGTGGCCGATCCTGCCTTACAGGTAAGTGAACACACACGCATACACAACAGGGACGAGAGAACGAGACAAAGACGAGGAGAGAAGATAGCCCAGCGCGAGATGATTCGGAGACCATGACAGATTTACAGTTACTGGTGTTACAATACTATGTCGATTTTAAAAAATAACGTCATAAATACATAAGTATTCGATTCCCATTAAGTTCTCACTGGCTCCACTTTAGGATTCACCACTGTTGCTAAGCAGCATGTTATAGACTTTACATTCATACAAAGTTATTGCATGCTGGGTGGTCATATGTTTATACTAGAGATGGCACGATACCACTTTTTTATGTCCGATACCGTTACCGATATCATAAATTTGGATATCTGCCGATACCGATATGAATCCGATATAGTGTGTTTTTTAATCAATAAAACTGTTTTTTTTAATATCTTGCTGCTTTTTGTATAAGTTCATACTCAAGTTAAAAAACAACAACAACACTAAAGCTATTCTGTTATACCTGTATGTAAAAAAAACACACTGCAACCAAAATATTTCATAGATCAGGAACACTGATCAATCTAATAAAGTTAAACCTACTCCATCCTCCCTATTCTGGTATTTTAAAGAGCACTTAGCAGAAATATTAAGCAACCTAACTAATAGGGTTGCAAACTCCCAGCAAAAGAAAATAGGGAACCACCCTCTTCCTCATGATGCTTAATCAATGTAATCAACTTTAATTTGATGCAGGGTAAATAAAATTCACAGAAATAAATTATTTTACAGGAATAATTAAATAGATTCAACATCTTTCTTCAACAGAATTGCAGAATTCACAGATGGTACTTTCCCAAAGGAAAAAGTACTACAGCTTACTAGGGTATATTAGACTTAACAGTTACTATATACAGTAATGGACTTCTATACATTTACATCAGAGTAAAACTTTGGGTGTAAGATTCAGATAATTATTAAATAATTAAAAGCTAGATATTTTAAATGAGAATAAGAAAGAAAAGTATGTCTTTGTGCCCCCTTTTCCCTGTTAATGCCCTATCGGCCCCCCTGGCTAAACTTTGCTAGATCCGCCCCTGCACAGTTACCAGTCGTCAGCTACATATAAAAAGATCCTGGTGTAGAAAGTAGAGATGGACCGATCCGATATTAGGTATCGGCATCGGTCCGATACTGACCTAAATTACTGGATCGGATATCGGAGAGAAATAAAAATGTAATCCGATCCATTAAATATCAAAAAAGCACCTCACAAAACTTGGCGACACGGCGAGCCGGAGCAGTGTGGTCACGTGATAGAGCGGCTGTGTGTATTTGTAGCCTGCTAGCAAACATTTCATCTCCGAGGAAGTTATCTCAGAGAGAAGTAAAGCAAGTGTGTAAGTTCATCTCTGAATGTTTGTAAAGCATTCCCGCGTTAAGCTTAACAACCGATATATAGAGCAACTGCTTCTTCTCTCTCTCTCCTGCTGCTACTTCAATCGTGAAACTGCTTAATGATCAGCTGATCGCCTTTTCTGTCGCGAGTCCGTCTCTCTTCTTTGTTTTTGGCCCACTTCTCACCAGAAAGAGGAAACCAGCGGCTGAACAACAGCAGCACTATTAAGCTTGATAAGCTGTTGTTAGAATTTATTTAATATTACTTTCTAGACCAGGATCTTTTTCTACGTAGCTGACGGCTGGTAACTGTGCAGGGGCGGATCTAGCAAAGTTTAGCCAGGGGGGCCGATAGGGCATGAACAGGGAAAAGGGGGCACAAAGACATACTTTTCTTTCTTATTCTCATTTAAAATATCTAGCTTTTAATTATTTAATAATTATCTGAATCTTACACCCAAAGTTTTAATCTGATGTAAAATGTATAGAAGTCCATTACTGTATATAGTAACTGTTAAGTCTAATATACCCTAGTACTTTTTAGTAGTAGTACTTTTTCCTTTGGGAAGGTACCATCTGTGCAGTCTGCAATTCTGTTGAAGAATTATTATTTAATTATTCTTGAAAAATAATTTATTTCTGTGAATTTTTTTCACCCTGCATCAAATTAAAGTTGATTACATTGATTAAGCATCATGAGGAAGAGGGTGGTTCCCTATTTTCTTTTGCTGGGAGTTTGCAACCCTATTAGTTAGGTTGCTTAATATTTCTGCTAAGTACTCTTTAAAATACCAGAATAGGGAGGATGGGGTAGGTTTAACTTTATTAGATTGATCAGTGTTGCTGATCTATGAAATATTTTGGGTGCAGTGTTTTTTTTACATACAGGTATAACAGAATAGCTTTAGTGTTGTTGTTGTTTTTTAACTTGAGTATGAACTTATACAAAAAGCAGCAAGATATTAAAAAAACAGTTTTACTGATTAAAAAACACACTATATCGGATTCATATCGGTATCGGCAGATATCCAAATTTATGATATCGGTATCGGTATCGGACATAAAAAAGTGGTATCGTGCCATCTCTAGTAGAAAGTAATATTAAATAAATTCTAACAACAGCTTATCAAGCTTAATAGTGCTGCTGTTGTTCAGCCGCTGGTTTCCTCTTTCTGGTGCAAAGTGGGCCAAAAACTAAGAAGAGAGACGGACTCGTGACAGAAAAGCCGATCAGCTGATCATTAAGCAGTTTCACGATTGACGTAGCAGCAGGAGAGAGAGAGAAGAGGCAGTTGCTCTATATATCGGTTGTTAAGCTTAACGCGGGAATGCTTTACAGACATTCAGAGATGAACTTACACACTTGCTTTACTTCTCTCTGAGATAACTTCCTCGGAGAGGAAATGTTTGCTAGCAGGCTACAAATACACACAGCCGCTCTATCACGTGACCGCACTGCTCCGACGTGCTACGGTTATGAGCCGAGTTACGCCATGTCGTAAGTTTTGTGAGGTGCTTTTTTGATATTTAATGGATCGGATTACATTTTTTATTTCTCTCCGATATCCGATCCAGTAATTTAGGTCAGTATCGGACCGATACCGATACGTAATATCGGATCGGTCCATCTCTAGTTTATACTGGAGGTATTTGCTCTCTTTGTTGTGATTAGTATTGGGGTCATTACCCCAAAAAAGTAATGTATTACACAGAACAGAACAAAGTAATGTAGTATGTTACTTAATTACTTCAAGAAGAAAGTAATTCATTTTACTAATCACTATATTATTTTTGCATTTCTGTGTAAAATTACCTGAAAACCATTGTCATTGATTACCAGTTAACAGTATAAACCTAAAATGTACACTCCCACACGTCAACACAAATCCATATCTAAATGAGGACACACATATTATCTTTCTCCTAATATTTAGGTATGAACACAAAGCCGACAGAAAAAAGCAAAGATGAAAACCAGCACAGAGAGACTTCAAAGCGATCGCTACAGTGATTCTCCTGTAGAAGTTTTCAGTTTTTTGTTTTTTTTTAACGAGAGAGGAGACAAATATGCTCAAATTATAAGTTTTCACAATTTATTATCAAACGGTTAGCATTTCAAATTAGTTTTACATGACGCCATGGACCTCCATCTCTCTGGCTCAGAGACAAAGGCTGCCTGTCATGGGCTGGGTGAGTGCTGGGTTTTTCCACTCTGCTGGGCTCCACCTTCAGGCGGGGACTCCAATCAGCCTTCACACCTGATTCCAATCAAGTCACCAGCATATAAGACCAGCGCTCACAACAGACCTCTGCCATGTTACACAATGATAAGTCACTTGAGAGACTCAGCTAAAGACATTTTATTAGAACTGTATAATAGTCTCCAAAAGTTGATTCTGTTCATCTGGACGTAGCGTTTTGTGGGAGAAACGTTTCGTCACTCACCCAAGTGACGACTTCAGTCTCAGCTGACTGCAGGTTTCCCCAATCTTATAAACAGTACATATGCATAATGACTGAAACCAGCCCACTGAAGGAGGGGCTGGGAGGTCAGTTCCTTAATCATAATTATACAAATTCTCATGACCATTGATCAACAACCACTGACCAAAACCCACTGATCAATGGCCATTAGTACCATTCACAGAGAGTTGGGGAATGGCTGCAATCACAGCATTGTAAGATGGCGAAAGATGTACCTTTAGGCCCCCTCCTTGATTCAGAGATGGTCTTTCCCTTTTCACATAAATGGCCTCCTTGACTCCGCGCTCAAACCAGCGTTCTTCCCTGTCCAGGATGTGTACATCCTCATCCTTGAAAGAGTGTCCACTGGCCTGTAGGTGTAAATAGACTGCAGAGTCCTGGCCTAACGAGGTAGCTCTTCTGTGTTGTGCCATCCGCTTCACCAGAGGTTATCGATAAAATAATCGATAAATGGATGAAAGTGTTTAATATAATGAGGTGCTTAGTGGGAATTGACTGGGGGGGGGGGGGGGGTGATAGGAAATCTTTAAAAGCTATATATACTGGGTTGATTAGATCAATATTGGACTATGAGTGTATAGTATATAATTCTGCTGTTGGAACAAGTCTTCATAAGTTAGATAGTATCCAGTATCAAGCGTTAAGACTTTGCTCAGGTGCATTCAAAACAACATCTGCAGCAGCAGTACAGGTAGAAATGGGGGGATGCCATTACAAATAAGAAGAGAGCAACTGACATTGAATTACTGGGCAAGTTTACAAGGACATGGTCAAGATCATCCAACAAAAACTGTTTTCCAACCATGCTGGGAAAAAGAGAAAAGTGAATTGAAGAGCTTTGGGTGGACAGTGGGACAGAAAGCAGCTGAACTTAATCTGGACAAGATCAACACAAGTCAAACAGTACCATTACCTACAATACCACCCTGGATAGTATATTTCACATTGTTAAACAAAAACAACAAGGAGAGGGTTTTTATCTAAAATTCACATACAGCGCAGGAATATATTAATTAGTATTATAGTTATGTCAAAATCTACACAGATACAAAAAATACAGCCAACCAAAGTGGGATAGCATTTATATTTCCTGAATTTAATATCAAGGTAGGAAAAGGATCAGTGACGATTTATCAGTGTACACAGGAGAAATGGTTTCAATATTGTTAGCAGTCCAGTGGATTAAAGAAACAAAAACCACTAAGATCTGTGATATGTTCAGACTCGAGCTCATCACTGGCCAGTCTGCAAGACAGTCACTCAGAATGCAGACCTGACATTCTGATAGAGATCCAGCAAACATTATTCAGAATTATTATAATGGGGCTTATGGTCACATTCTTATGGGTACCAGCGCATCATGGAGTTAAAGGAAATGAAACGGCAGATAGGACAGCAAAAGAAGCAACAAGGAGACCGATGGTAGATATGGTTATTAGTAGGGATGCACCGATACCACTTTTTTGTGGTATCGGTGCCCACCCGCCTGTGATTAACCCCTTACATGCCGCTCAAACATAGACAGGTCTCAGACCGTGGTATCGGTCCTCGGTATCGGGGGACTTTTAACGAGTACGAGTACTTTAGAAAATTTTGTATTGAGGCCGATACCCGATACCGGTATCGGTGCATCCCTAGTTATTAGTGTTAGTAGGACGGAGCTCAAGAGTAGAATACGATACAAAATGAAGGAAAAGTGGCAAAAGCAATGGGAAGAAGAGAGGAATGGGCGATGGTTTTACAAAATCCAAAGGAAAGTGGGGGAAATGACGAAAGTACAGGACGAAACAGGAGAGAGGAGTTGGTTATATCTCGATTCGGTTCGGTTATATCTCTAGATTCGGACACACTGGTTTGAATAGTACATTATTTTTAATAGGAAAACACTATACAGGGGAGTGTGACTGCAGTAGGGAACAGGAAACAATAGAACACATTTTATTGCTTTGTCAGGAGTATGATATTGAAAGGAGACAACTGATCAAAAAGCTGGACAATATGAGAGTGAAGTTGGACTTTCTTGATTTATTTTGCATGAACTCTATAAGTGAAAGTTACCAGGCTGTATTTTGGTTTTTAAGGCAGACCCATTAGTTCGGGAGGATTTTAATTTTTTTTTTTTTTGTCATTTCGGTCCACACTCCACATCAGTTGGTGGCGGTAATGCACCATTTTGCTGTTTGCAAACCACCAATAAACCCTATAAAGAAGAAGAAGAAGACCTCTGCCAGATCTACTCACATTAGTGCTAGGCCGCCAAGCTCTTGTGAGAGCCCCTTAACAATTGCATTTCTCCTCACCGTGTTTTCTCTTTGTCATAGGACCCACCTGGCCGTCACACGTCACAAGCTGGACTACACGCATCTCTGTCTTGATACTGGTTCTCTGTTATCAGGTTGCTCCTTTTTCATCGTAAGACTTCACCTGCCTGCCTCCCTGCCAGGTCCGTTGCTCCCAGTATATTCTGGACCCTCTCTGGACACTCCTCACCCGGACCCACCTGGACACCCCCCACCTCGCATGACACTTTCACCTGCAACGCTGACTCCGTGTACCTCCAGGCCACTGCCCCTTTTTCCCTCCCCAGGACCCGCCTATGAAATCTTGCATCTGGTCATAGCACTCAGTCTGAGTTTCATGTTCATAGTTTGGCCTCATAATTCTCAGTTCATAGCTTTCACAGTTTCCTGCTTTGTAATTTAACTAGGCACTGTAAATAAAGCACTGTGTTCACACCCGTTTTGCCTCCCTCTGTGTCTGCATTTGAATCCACACACACAGCCTGGCCCTCTCAGCCGTAACACTGCCACACCCAGGCAGTAAACACTTTTATTGTGGGTCACAGAAACAGACATGATAACATGATTGGTCAAAAGTTGGAGGGAAGCGACAGTTTCCCTTATTTAACGTTTCTTATTCTGAACCTTTCTGGGCATCTCCTTATGTGTACATGACACTTTTGCAGGCAACACTTCCATTACCATGACAACCACTTCTTGTCCTCCGTTCAGGCCTGTAGAGTTAGAGAAGGGGCAAAAGAGCATTCTCTAACACCACAATTTATGGCCCTGCGTTCTTGTAGGCATCACAACCACCACCCACATTCCTGAGAAGTGGTCATGGTCTTGTGTCTGTTAGTATCAGAATGTAACAGTCTACATCCAAAACTATTAACAATACTTATTCGTGTGAAGTAAAGGATAAAACAGATGTGTGGTGAAAATTATGAGGTATAAAGCTTTAAAGATAAAAATATATTCTTACAAAGTTCAGGGTCTGGTTGTTGGGTCAGGGACGACATTTATTCACCTTTCACTCTGGGCTCTTGGCTAACTTAGCGTTAGCATTCTTGCAAAGCTCCAAAGTTGTGTGAGCAGCATAATTGTTTCTGTCCTGGACACAGTTTGCGCTTTAAAAGGACGAGAGTGCGATGGTATAGAAATAAAAGTAAAATAAAATAAAAGTCCTCCTCCCGCACACAAACTGAAATCATTTGATTGTCAAGTGAAAGTGGAATCAATGAGCATGATCAATAGACAATCAGACTAACAATTCCAAGGAATTTAACCGGTTCCCAATTGGAACAGCTTTTTGTGGTACTGACACATTCTGAGCTAAAATGAAAATGGCTGAAAATGAATTTTCTTACTAGTCATTTCATGTAAGGCTAGTACAAAGGAAAACGCTTCTGTAACAGTTGATAAAAGTTAAGTGACTATTAACTTTACTCAGTAAGATGTGCTCAAAAATAACATCAAACGTTAATATGCCAATTGCGCCACTTTCCTAATTTTTTGCACTGTAACATCTGCGTCATTTCCCAGCATGCTTTGTTTGACTAGCAGTTTTTTCCCTGGTTTTCTATGCAGCTGACCAAACAGAAAAGTACATTTGTTTTATGTTGACAACTGTGGCAGACTGCAATTAACAGATGACAGGCCTTACAGTAATGCACAGATGCTCAAATGCAAACTGCACAAAAACTAGATAAATTATGAAAGTAGAATAAATGCAAACAATATGGCATCATATTGTTATATATATTGTTGACTACTTTCATATCACTCGTGCTTGGATTATGACCCAGGACAGTCTGTTTTTTTTTTGTTCATATATATATACATATATATGAACTAAGACAAAACGTGACAGAAGGCAAAGTGGGGGCGGGGTGGGGGGTTGGAATGGTGCTAATGCAAATCCAACAATCAAATCAAATGAAATGCAAATGTAATGCGAGCACACAGCTGGGCTAATTGGAAAATAAAACCCAATATAAAGGAAATTGCCGCAAAAATAACACAAACCCAGACAAGTGTTCAGTTTGCACAGTGTGTGCCTTTATCATTTTGTTTTCTAATTTCAAACTGAAAAATCACTTTGTGACAACAGTCGGGTTTAATAAAAATTGGTCAAAGCCACAGTGCTAAAGTTTCACATTATTCAAGATTATCCAATTGCCTCCACGTGGATTAAAAAGAAATGTGACAGTGTCAGCAGAAGTCCTCAGGCTCTCGAGACCATGTGGGTGAAAAAAAGTATTAATGATGGAAAGCAAAGAAAGAAGCGCGAAGCTTGGGTGTTACATGAGTCGGGAGAGGAAAACAAGAGATGTTCCGCAAGAAAGAAAAGGAAAGCAGCAGGGTGGATTAAGGAAAGGCTTTGGGGTGTGTGTGTGTGTCTAACAAGAGGTGTTATGAAAAGCCGTTTTCTATTGAGACAAGGGTTCATGCCAAAACTGATGAGTTTGCTGCCTTTCTAGGGTCTTCTTTCTTTAAAAATTTCATTGCCAAGAAAACTATTTGCAGTTCTCTTTCTTTATTTTTAATTTTGAATTATAGTTTCTGTTGAAGGAGGTGGAAGTGCTTTTCTTTTTTAGCATGTTATAAATCCAATAGGTATTGCTAGTGGACAACCTGCTACACCTCCAAGTAAGCTCAGTGGGTTCTTATCTCATTTAATGGCCGTAGTGCTGCATTTTTATACTTCAACTGGTACAACTGATGAGAAACTGGTCCAAACACAGCACAAAGTTGTCCCGTCTCAGCTAATAGGCAGGAGATGCTACTGGAAATCCTTTAGCAATGATTGTAGAATCTTGCAGCTATCCTCACATTGGCACAGTTGCTTATCACACAGCAGATTGCAGCTTTTCATTTTGACAAATGCTTCTGTTGGCTAATAGAAAACTGCAGTGCATGTATAAATGTGGCCATATGAGTGTTTAGTTTGTGTTGTAATTTAAGGTCTGCATAACAATGCTGACATTCACATTGAATGTAGGGGTGACATGTTTAGAGTTTCACTTTAAACTTTATTTTATGTCCCCATATTTGAACATTGAACAAGTGTATCAAATTGATTTACCTTTAGACACAAATAAAAAAAAAAAAAAATACATGAAGCATTGAGCATTTACATAAAGTTTAATTTTAATGTAAATGTCTATAATTACTTTTTTGCAATCAATACTTTCTAAACAAGGAAAATCCTGTGCATTAAGACAGAGAAAGAGAGATAGAAAAGTGGTGAGCCAGCACAGGACAACTGACAGGCTGCTTTGACACAAAATAGATTTACAAATATTTAACTATTTACAAATTTACATGACTATTTCACCGACTGCTGGGGAGTAGAATCCTTTGGGGTTTTGTGTACTGTATGTCATGTAACATTTACCATTTTATCTCTTTGAACCTGCGTCCCAAGGCAATGTAAGTTAATTTTTATGTCACCTTCCAACAAGGAAAATCCTGCTCAGGAAACATAAGACATGTAAAAAGAAAGAATACAAAAAACAGATTTGAAAATGACTTCAAAGGATGGAAACCAATAAAAAAACAAGAAAACAAAAAAAAGCTTTATAAAATAAAAGAGAATACAAAATTACAGTGTTAGTTCCAGATGGATGAATTAATTCTTAACAGGAGTTTGAAAAACCAGCACTGTATTGACATGCGCATGAACACCTTGCCTTTATTTATGCCATATGTAGTCTGCATCTACTCATGTATCTGGTTTCTTGTCTCCAAATGAGGCCAGAGATGGGGACAGTTTGTGGTAGACAGGCCAGTCTGCTTCAGTATATTAATAATGCTCTTATATAGAGTCATAATTACTGTCCACAAGAGGAAACATTTTAAGCATATACCTGAATGTATAAGTAATTATATTATCATCACATAACGATCATTTACACTAGAGCTGATGCACACTTATTAAAAGAAAAGAAACAAAATGTTTTTATGCTGATGGTGCCATGCCATAGGTGATTGATGGATGGGTCAAATGCAGCACTTTCATTCAAAAGGTTTGGGTTTGAATCCAAACCAGTTTGGTTTGGTTTGCACCTGTTGCAGCTGACTTGTGCCCAGCCTCTGCCATATGGGAGAACTGAGTAACATTTTGACTTTGACACTAAATGAGAAAATTGTAGTCCCAGAGCCTGCTGCACACAGCTCCAAGGACACTTTTTATTCAACTTAGAAACCATGGCACTTTCACATTGAAAGAAAGGTGAGCAGGCAGGACTGTGGCGTTAGGCAAAAGGACCGTGAAAAAAGTCTGAGGACACCTGCTGGCTGAATTGAGAGTAGTGTAGTGAAGTTGTGAAAAAACAAACTGGACTGAGCCAAAAACTGTGCGACAAATTTTCCGTTAACAAACAAAAGCTCTAAGTCGTGCATTCGAGTCATTAATTCAAACACTGAGAAGCTTAAAACTAGATGGTTTTTTTTTTCCACTTTAGAAAATCAAGAATAAAGTTAGAGTATATTAATCATTGACTCTGAAGTTCAGCGGCACTCCCATGCAGTGCATTTTTGAGTTTATGTGTGACTGATAGGGCCATTAGTGGCAGAGAGCTTAAAGCTGTGCTGTTTGTTTACTTTTATGTCTGACTGACTTACACATCCATTATGTGACTGTGTGTTTATGAGTTTTGGGTTTGTGTGTGTGTGTGTGTGTGTGTGTGTGTGTGTGTGTGTGTGTGTGTGTGTGTGTGTGTGTGTGTGGATATCAGCATTTTACTCACAGAATTAATGACTGTGATCATTAAAAAATCAGTGTGATGCCTTTGAGTGTTTCAGGCTTTGAGAGTAGGTCTGTTTCCTGCATTACAGGTTAGTTGTGATTTAAAGTGTGAATAATCTTGCTTTAAGAGTTATCATCAAATTACAGAATAAACTCAGCACACATGTTCACACAGAATACAGAAGAAAAGGGACTGCTTATTTTGTTTTAACCACTTACATTGTATCTAATGAAGTGACTGCTGGAGCTCCTTCTGTGTGTAAAAATTGTCACCCATTAAGTGAACCCACCACACAAGACTCATGTGGGTTGAGGCATGGCTACTAGACATTTGCAAATAGGTCTTTTGACCAGGCATGGCTCCAGGACATATCCACGGACTGAAGATGGTTGCTAGATTTTATCATCACAGTCATCACAACTCATAAATATAAACATTGTTTCTTCATTTTTAGTTTGAGTGTTCTAATGGGTTTTGTTTACAAAAGCAAAACCATAGTGATATAACATGTAACACCAGTAACACCAGTTTTCTAAATGACTCCATAAATAAAGAAAAAGACTGCTTTAACAGCCATTTCTTCCTTTGCTTTCACACTTCTAAGGTTGACAGCTGTAGCCTTAGCTGACATCTTGGAGCCCTACAGTTCGTCTTTCCCCCCTGCTGTTCAGCATAATAACGTGGAACATCATAATTATATAGTGGATCAAAAGTGTCTCACTATGCTAAAGATATCCTTCACCGATAAAGATTTGTTAAAGCCCAGAGATCTCTTTCCTTTTCCTACATTTTGATGAAGTAGAAAACACTGCCAGTGTCACTGTGTTAAAATAAATTATTCTCGTTTTATTTGTAACAGTTTCCTCTTACCCAGTTAGACACCAGCACTCCCTTAAACTGAGCAGCCCTGCATGGAGATCAGTAAAAAAAACCAATTTTGATGGATGTAAACCTTGAAAACGTAGGAAATAAAGCCTACTCTTAACTCTGACTCCCAGCCAACCATAGTACCACAGCCCCATCTTAGTAATGCTACAAATAATTATGTTGTTCTGTACAATCATTAAATTCTTAGTCAAGTGTTTTAAGTCTCAGACCACCAAGTCACAATAACCTTAATTAACACAGAGATTGGGGAGATTGTGTATTAAAAAGAAGCAGTGGTAACTTAAAAGAACAAGGTAATTAGATTTATTAACATACCTCCTGCAGCATTATCGCTGCTAGATATCTTACTGTTCTGCTTCCATGTTCTCCCGTGTTGTTGTGCAGATGTATTCGTTGTTTATTTAGTTCTTGGCCTCTTTATCAGACAGTGTGTCCTTTTTTATGTTCTCATTTAAAAAATTACATGGGTTAATTTAATTGAAGCTTCTAAAAGAACAAAAGCTTTAGGAAAAAGTGCTCCTGTTACAACTAAGGGAGTTTATTGTGCTGGATAATTGTACACGTGTAGTTCAACGATTAATATTGACTTTCCACTCTATTTTAGTTTTTCTTCACATTAGAGTTTATAACATTACCTTTGCTTTTACTGCTGTCTTACTATTGTACATGATCATAATATGCTTTATTATATTTCCCATTCATTTATGTGTCTATATGTTGTGATTCCTGTGTGGGAGTCAGAAAGCCTGGATAAATATACATTTTATTAAAACATTTCTGGAAATGGTATGTCAGTCAGAACTCTGTGCACATACAGCGATGTTGATCCCTACCACTGGAGGCCATATGTCCTCTAGTGAGATCATTCTTAAGTTTGACTGACTGTGTCAAGCAGGAGGACGTGGGTGTAACAATACAGTGTATTTTCTATTTCGTAATAGTTCCCGCTATTACTATAGAAATGTACGAAAGTTGCTATTAAATAAGAAGAAAAAATTATATGGCTATTTAGCCATATAAAGTGATGAAATTGCGTCTCTTGGCTTACACTGTGGCAGTTAATAGTTTATTTGTAAAGTTTCAATTGTCCACAATCAGAAAATATTGCGTGAGCATGACTTACTTTAATTCCTATTTGCTTTTTGGATATTATTTTAATTTAGCAATAACATGGGAACAGATGCACATCATTATGTGTCTGAACAACCACACTGAGCTGCTGAAAACACTATAAACTGGAAACCTGCTCTCATTACACCTGAGGCATTTGGCCTCCAGTGATCAACACTAGCACATAATGATGTACAGAGAGACAGCTGACATATAGTCCTCTGAACCTCACTGAGCCTATTACTGTGTTTATCTTGTATGCATTTGATTTAGCTGGCAGACTCTTGCTTCTCATTCCCTCAACCCCCAGCATGCTCAATTGAACCATAATTTTTTATATTCTGTTTGACATCATTTCTTTTTGCCCATAGATCAATTTAAAATTAACATGAACTTAACCTGAACTACAAAAGCAAATAATAAATATATGTCCAATATATGTTCAGTAAGTTATCGTCTGTACATATGAGCTACAAGTTGTTTACAATCTGCAGCATGTTTACACTGATGTATATTCATAAATAAGAAACAGGATCATGACAGATCTTAGATGACATTCATGCAATCTGTTCTCGCCGGGAAATCACAAGCAAACAAAATGGTGTATCCATTCTCCCTCATGAACATTTTGAAAGCTGCACAGATTAATACTGTTGCATTTCTACAGTCATCTTCTGATAGGTTTGTAGCTTGAACCTATTCACTGGAACGTTGAAGACAATATAATTACACAGCAAGCAAGACACGAAGTAGGCAAAGTTTTTCATGTTTCTCGTGCACGGGAGAGAACCGGACAAACGCCGTTCCTTCGCTTGACCCCAGTTGCTCTCGTCCGCTCCCCCGTAACACTGCTCTTTTATTGAGGTTACATGAATATACATAGGTTCATTAACATATGACGTCTACATACAAACAAAGAGTACCTTGCCTGTGCGTTGTGTAAGTATGTGTGTGTGTGTGTGTGTGTGTGTGTGTGTGTGGTCAGAGTGTGACCCCATAAATGACTTCCCTAAACCTGCTGGTCTGGAAGTCCAGCAGTTCATCTAAACAAAAGGCACTTAGACTAAAACAGATATAGCCACGTTTATCCTACCATAAAACAATAAGACAAGGTACGACCTCTCCCATGCTCCCAGAGTGCTCTGGAATGCACACAAAGTTTGCAGACTATTAAGGTTCACACATCCTATCACTACACAATCGATTATACACTTCTAAGCATATATGGTTAAATATTTCTAAGCATAAATGACAATAAACAATACAAATCTAACATCTTCTCTGCATTGTTTGAGCACATTCCTGCTACATTTACACCATCAGCTGTTGGTCAGTGAATTAATGTGGGAGCAGGACTCAGCACTGTAGTGCCCATGTGCATGTGCAAATGCATGGATAAAATAGAACCTATGCAAACTCCACACAGGCTCTTATTATTAACATGGGATCCTATACAGTCCTGCAAAAAACTAAGTACAACCTCAACTCTTGCAGGACCGACTACTGTTCTGCTACATCAACAACTTAGCATATGATGAAGACCAGTAGGCGACTCGGATGATATAAACATGGCTGAACAGAATCTAACTGGTAAAAGCACAGAAGGCAAAACTAAACATAACACGTGTGAGAAAATGGACTATCAAAATAAGACAGGAAAAATAAACTCAGAGACAGAGACCCAGACTCAAGACACATAAACTTGGTGCAGGAAGAGAGTATCAAACAAAGAGACATAACTAAGAAGATAAACAGATGCAAACTATGATTTTGACATGAAAGGACAAAGGTCAAAGGTAAACAAATGCAGAGACAAAAGCTGCTACTCACAGAGGCAAGACATGGTACAGGTGATGCAAGAAGGGACTAACGCTAGCACAAAGAACAGGACATTTAACTATGAAGACTAAGTGTTAGAAGTAGAACCTTCATTATTTCAAGTCCAAAAATAATTTAAAAAATCCATCAAAACGCATGGCCTAAAAACCTATAACATTCATATTCTCATGAACTGACACAATATGTGCATATCATTGTAGCTAATATAACGGTTTGTTGACAAAGGTGTCAGACTGACAGGCTCTTGAGGGCCCTCAGTGCTCATCTTTCCAACTGTCAGATGAAGCCAGACGGGACCCTGGAGACCAGTGGCTGCAAACCAGCCACATCTTGTATGGACAAGGCTCAGAAGATACATCAAAGAAAGCAAATAACAGCTTGTGATTCAGAGGCAGAAGTGGAAACAGGATTATAAGATGAATATTCAGAAGGATCATTTGTCTAAAAATTTATGCATATCTCTGTTGCAATATTAAAAAGGGTCGCCGGTTCATTTTCTGGGTCATTGTGTTTGGTAATATCTTATTGTCAGCTCTAAATGCATGGTTTTGGAGGAGTGACATCCTGTACCCTGATGTCCACTCAAACAGCTCCTGCATCCTGATAAGTTCTCAGAAGCCTTTGTTGGTTTTGTCATGCTGTGTTCGAGTTTCTTGTCACTGTTCTCTTGCCAGGTTGCACTTAGCAGGAGGTTCCAAATACTTTCAGCCTGCAAGACAAATCCGACAGTTTTCTTATTGTTTAGCACTGTCTGGAAATGAGGGCTTCATTGAAGAGATTGCAATTTGGACATTTGGTCCTGTCTTGCTATCTTTTCCAATAACATTTTTGGGCCATTTTTGACAGGTTTATAAGGTTCTTACAATATATTATGCCAGTGTATTTAATATTTCTCTATAATCCATACAGTTATTAGTCCCCTTCACCACCAGCACTCTCCTAAAGCATTTATAATCTATATTCTTCTTTTTTTAATCTTGTCTCCTTCCATTTGCCATCTAGCCATTCATCCATCACACTAACAGTCACTGGAGTGCCAGATTATTTATTCTCACCTTTCCAAGTTTCTAATTATCCACACAGTCAAGTCTCACAGCACCAAAGCTGTGTGTTAGCAAGGCAGACACTGAAATTGACAAATGGAAGAAGGTGCATCATCAGGATCTATTAGGGTCTTTGTGATTACAGGGCTGTAATAACCTCGGTAAAAGTCTCACATCTGTATATAGTTTAATGCAGTTCCATTTACAGTTTTCAGATCTATAGATGTTCAAACATTTTGAAAAAGTCAGTCAACCAATCAGAACCTTGGACATAACTTTAAGAATTGTCATCATCTTTATGCATCTGCCGCAGCTACGATCATTAAACAGTGCCACGAAAATGATTACATAATAGAAGGTGCAGCAGCATGGATTATTTTCATACCTCAGCAATGACTAAAAGTTAAAAGCAAACCAAAAAGTAAGACCTGAATGGCAGTACACGGTAAACACCAGGCTAGTTAACTGGATTTTGAATTTATTCATCATTTAAATGTTAACTGAGAAGAACTTGCAAGGTGGTTTCAAAACCTGTAACACTGATTATTAGCTGATATCAGCTAATACGCTGATATTAGTTGCTTCTTTAGATTATGAAGCACAATCTCATCCTGGGCCATCACATAATTCCAGATTGTCAGATGCACTTGTGTCTGACTTTACACACATAGTGCCTTCTGGCATCAGTGCCTTTATTCATCGAGCGAGGCAATGTTGGCCGCCAAGAGATAATGGCCCCCTTTACACACCGGATCATGAGCCAGGAAGGGTAGTTATGGACCGACACTGTGGTTAATGTTGCGTTCGAAGTCTCTACCTTTCATTTCCCTCAGTTGTTGATTTGTATGATTTTTATTTGGTTTCATATACTGGTGGGGCTTAGGTCCTACAAACTACTTGCTTATGATTAGGAGAAAATTGTGTCTTGCCCCTTCACAAAAGCAATCCTGCACATTCAAAAATGACAAGTTGCTAATGACAACTGCTCCTCACTGATACAATAAGCAGGTGTGTCGCAAACCAGGGCCAAAGTGCACCTTGTGCATTAACTATTGACTTTGAAAAAACAGCATTGCATCACACTCAGAAATGAGTATGGGCTGCTTTTATCCATGTAGTGTAACATTACAGACACTACATGATTATGACCTTCAGTTAAAGAGGTTTACCTCATTTCAATAAACTCTTGTTTTGTTCGTAATGTTTTTGAAGCACCTTACTGCTCAGTGTCTCTGCGGTGATTTCACTGTCCTTGCTCATCTCCACAGTTAAGTTCAAGGTTTTAAGTAATAACATGCAAGAATAAAATCCACGCTGTAATAAAACACAGCTACTTGAAAGCTGTAGTAAATGCTATCATGGAAGCCTCGATGTAGCGTTAACAAAACAGTTGACTGACTCACTGAATCAATAGGATTCATCTTACTGTAAACATGAATTATTAAGTAAATTCTGTCATTAAATGAAGGTATCAAAGCAGAGTGTCAGTAGCTGCCAGTAATTCAGCTTGCATTCAGCTGGCTGTCAATCTTATAATACAGTTTGAGATCTCAATCTTTTGTATAGGTCAAGACTTTTGTACCTGAACACCTGAACTAATCTTTTCGACAAGATCTCTTTTGATGGTGATGCTACACAGAGGAAACAGACAAAGGATTTTTTTTACAGCCGGTAAGCAGGTTAGACTCGAGCACAGGATTTAGAAAGTCAAAATTCAGTGCATTTACAGTGAAATAATTACACAATAACGCAATACAAAAAAGGAGAAAAGTGCTCCAGGCATCCAGGGGGGGAAGGGAATCTACACATCTAATAAGCCACAAAACATACTCTCTCAACTCAGGGTTGGCTCACCCCGCACTGGGAGAAGAGAATCCAGAAGCCGCACAAACACACAGAGCAGAAGAAGCCAGGGTTTCACAAACTGTGTAGTTCAACAATCCAGCAAAGAATAGCAGACCAGAGGTGGGAACCCGAGATGAGTCCCGCCCATGAACACAGACTACTACAAACAAATACAGATAGATGAGAGAGGAGAGAGAAAACAATTATGGCAAGGATCATGATCTTTAACACCAAATGTATTTGAAACACGATCGCTGGATAATCATGACACATAATGAGTAAGTGTTAGATGAGGTGGCTCAAGTAAAACGTGCCACTACTTCTACCACCAACTACTACTACTGTATGGGAAGTGACATGCTGACATGCTGGAAGCACACTAAAGCCCTGTCTAAAATATAATTGATTAAGTCAACATAAATCTAAATGTTCCACCATACTGTGAGAAAACTGGCCCAAGCCATAGAAAGAAACTTTACACTGGATGTGAAATAGGTGTCTGCATATTCACTACCATTATAGTGTATCTTGCTCTTGGCTGAAATGTTGACAACAAAATGAAGAGAGTCGTTTTCTAAAACTACAAATTCTAATAAAGACACATGCTTTCATTATCGCTGACTCAAAATTAAAAGTCGTCTGTGATGATTTAATTGAAAAGATGAAAGTGAAAAGATACAGGCATGTTTCTCTTTTTTTAAAAAAGAAGACTGGAAAGAGGAGCAGTGTTTCATGAAAAAATGGTCTGGTTTGTAGAAACATCAACACTTAAGGTAGTGAGAAGTGGCTAGTCATCAATGCCGTGATCTAATTTGCTCAAGTTAATTGCACCAAGTACTGAGTACTAATTAGACAATTATATACTTGTGGTAAAAAATGATCCACACAGCACCTTTAAATGATTTTAAATTCTCCCATTTATCTTCAGTGACAGCTGGGCTCTGTGAATTCTCTCTGTGCTTATCTCCATATTTCCACCTGCAGTAATTTGGGAAAAGATGAAATTACTTGTTTGACGTGAACATTTGTGCAGAACCTGACGTCCTGACTGCTCCATCCTCTCCTTTGGGATGATCTCTGCCGCTCTGACTTCATGGCTAATTTGACAGATAAAAGGTGGAGATGTTAACATGCCACTAACACAATACGAGTCCCTCTGCTCCACACTGACAGCTATAACGTCTCTGCGTATGTGAGTGGGGCTTACATGTAAGTGGTAGGTCGACTGCACTTAAACTGATCACTGCATGAGCCAGCTTGTTAGCCCTCTGAGTTCAGCCTAAATGGTCTTCGTGCTAACAAGCTATACATGATTACACAAAGTACTTGGAAAAAAGAGACAGTGATAAAACCGCAATCCGCATTAATAAACAAGCTAAATTATCCAAGAGGCTTTTTGACAGAAAGGTTAATGCAACAGGATAAAGAATAAAAACAGTGCAGTCTACAATAAAATATCATACTTAGAGTAAAAGTGCAACTGACACATAATGAGGGCCTTATACTGTGAGTCTAAAAATTGTATATATAAATATATACCAAAGTGAATAAAAGTAAGGAGTAACACAGAGATTATGCAAGAGGGTAGCACAAACTACATTAATAAATAATATGTACACTGTAAATCTAAGAAACTGATGCAAGAGGTTATACTCCAGTGGAATGTTACGGAGTGCTATGCTTGACAGGTGTGTCCACCTGTCACAGAGAGTTATTGTACAGTTTCACAGAGAACCGTCGAATGATTTCCTGAAGCATTCTTTATGGCAGCAGGGTTGAAGAAGTCTGAGGGAGAATGAGCTCTGCTGCCTCAGTAGTGTGGAGTGGAGAGTGGAGCTGAGATGGATTGTCTGTGATGGAGAGCAGTTTGTTCAGTGACCTCTAGTCCCTCACTGACTCAAATGCCTCCAGATTCTGGCCAGTGATGGTTCCAGCTTTGGGTTTGTTGGGTTTGTTGATCCTGCTGGTATCTCTAGCACTGATGCCGCCCAGCAGACAACAGCAAAATACTGCAGAAGGTGTCTGTAGTCTGGTGTACAGATTGGTAGAAGAAATCAGGGATGCCAAACTCATAGTACATAGTAGACCACTTACAGCTCACTTTAATCTTCAGTGGGCCAGACCAGTGAAACTCTCGTTATGTTTGGCTTCACTGCATTAAAGGATCTGAGATTTCTTTGAAAGAAGAGTCTGCTCATCCCCTTATGTGCACAACGTTACTGTTGGTCCTCAAGCCCAGTCTGTAATTTAGGTAAACATCCAAATAACTGCAGCAAATCACTGTTTCCACCTCATGTTTTGTCTTCAGAACTGCCTTAATACTTTCTCGTATTTATCATCTTAACTCTTCATAGATTCAACAAAGTGTTGGAAACATTCCTCGGAGATTTGGACCATATTGTAGAGCAGCTTCATGCATTTACTGCAGATTTATTGGTTGCATTCAAGATGACAATTTGAGTTCAGCTAACTCATTGTCATGTTTATTATAATAAGTGGTTATCGAAGTTACTGTTGCCTTCCTATCAATTCAAAGTATTCTGACCATTGTCATATGACTTCTGGCATCCAGACACCCAGAGAATTGCTGGTCACTGGAAATTTCCTATTTTTAGACCAATCTTTGTAAAAACTAGTGATCATTGTGTGGGGAAAAATCCCAGTAGATCAGCCATTTCTGTAAATGTAGCTATTTATATTAACGAGCAGTTGAACAGTTGTACCTAAGAAGAAAGTGGCTGGTGTGTGTACACTAAGCTAAGAAGAAGATGCTAGGTGAAAATGTTTAGAATGATCCATAACTGAAAATACAATGTTTGAACAAATGCAGTTTTTAGCAGCAATCATTTTATCACCAGAGATACCAAAGTATGCAGTAGTTTCAATGATTTTACTTCAGCATTAAGCACTCTTGAGACTCATTTGCTGTATTAGTGGCAATCCCTTTATAATTAAATGGTATTTTATGGTTTTAATGAAAACATTGCAATATGTCAGTGGCATCTCTGATCGCGGGTCCTTTAGGACTAAATCCTCTCCAATCTCTTGCCAATTTTACATTGAGAAATATTATTCTTAGTGCATCTGTTTGCGCACACAATCTTTCACATAGTGGTGAAAGAGTGTGTCTTCCTTTCCTTAAGGTTCAGCCTCCCTTGGGTGCTCTTTTTAAATCAGTTGTGCACATGAATAAAATTATTAGCTGTAAATGAAAATTTCAATGTGTTTTTTTCTCAAATATGTTGTTGACATCAAATGTAATTGTTTTTCAATTTCACTTTTTCTGACTGAAAACATGTTCCACGCTTGCAGAAAAGTCATCAGTGTAGTAAACATAGTAAAGCTGAGCATAAAAAACATATTTTTTCATTTAGCTACAAAAAGCAAATCACTTTCTCTGAATGTTCAAGGATGTAATCGTTTCAGTGTAATATACAAGGCAGGCTCAGGTGAGAACTTTTTTAAGAACTGGCTTCTGTTGGCTGCAATATTTCCTGGCAGAAGAACAGAGCAAAGCTGCTATTGAACCTGGAAATGTGTAACTAGGAAAGATTTCTTTTTTAACCACATTATACTTTCATGGAGTTGGAAATCTTTGAAGTTGTGACATTAAGCATTATAAAGGGAAGCTTTATACTGCATTATGTCACAGATAATCAAGTGCCATACAATACATCGTAGCATCAACAAGAATGTACGGATATATTTTTTAAATGTAATGTAACACCATAGCTTCAGCATAACCAAAAAAGTAAATGTGTCTGTTCAGCCACAGAGCTGATTATCATTTTACTATTAGAGGCTAAAGTAGTAAGCTTCTGATTAGTCAAGTGTTTACCAGTAAGGCTTCTTTCAGAAATCAACCAATGTTCCCAAATACGTCACTGTTAATTAATACTTCATCTTATTAACTGTCGCCTGGGGTGAACACACATACACCCACAGCAACATGGAAAATGATTCACATACACAAACAAATGCAAATTCCTGTCTATGAGTGTGTCAGGGGGAGTGTGTCAAAACATTTTCCACTGAAGTGCCCAGAGCAAAGCATGAAAATACAATAAGGGTCATCTGACCTCGACACTTTACAAAAAACTGATGGGAAGCCTCCGTACTGCAAAGTGAAAGATTCACTTTGCACATGGTCCTCTCTGTGTCTGCTGAGCAGTTTTGAAGGATGGAAGACTCTAAAGGGGACACCAGAGGTTGGAGGTCAGACTGAACAGAAAGAACTGAGAAGACTTTGTGCAGCATGTTTGTGCTTTAAAGCCCTAGTGTGTTGCTGGGTGTGTACACCTTTTTATCCTCAGTATGAATAATTAAGGAATTCAGCAGAGAAACTGTGTTAATAAAATAACAAAAGTTTTAGAACAACACAATTTTTCCAGTTTTTTATTGAACATTATGCAATTTAATGTCTCATCACACTCTGAAATGAAAGCATAGTACAAATGGGCAATTAGAGTTAAAAAGAAATCATGGAATCAATTTATAGATATTTATAGACCAAAAGAAATTCTAAACTTTTGACTCTTCTGCAGTTCTGACCTCAACCCCAGTGAAAATCTTTGTGACCAAGCTGGTGACCAGCATGAGGAGTAGATGCCAGGCTGTTAATGGTTCTTTCATTTTTTTCATGGGTAAAACCCACATACTTAACACTGCTGCTCAACCTATGAATGCATTTTCCTCATAAATATAGCCTCAAATAAGGGGAAATAAACAGGTTTTCCAATGGTACAAGATTTATTGCCAATAACACTTACACTTAATTACACTTCAGTCTGTACATAATTATTGGTTTTGAAATTTGAATGGATTGTGTATACTATTCCTGTGTCTGACTTCCTGCCATCATAATCTCATCTGTACTGTTTAAGGTATCTTCCATGAAAAATGGACCTGGCACTATTTATTAGTGAAACTGGGCAGACAAACACTTCTAGTAGCACAATCTCTAAAATACAGCTCGTCTGGTAGAATAGTAAGCATTGTCTTGGGCGCAATTGGCTCCAGCAGGCACGCCAAAGCCTAATTTATTCTCAGGAAGAGAACTGCCTTTAGATTTCATGTTAAATTTCCCTTAACTATCTCCAAGAAAAAAAATGTACACAAAAATAAACAAACATAAAAGCACAAAAAAAGCATTGCTCTTATAATAATGCATTTAAGATGATTGATTTTTGGAACATAGGATCCAGTTACCATGCACTCAGTGTGAGACAGACTTTAGTTGAAAACACATTACAATAAACACAAATGGCATGCTCCAATGAGGACTGTCCATCTCATGACAGCGCCGACCATGCTGCTTAAAGAGAAAGGGAAAAGACTACCTAATGCACAGCAGCTGTGCTAATCAACTCCAAGGAGCACTGCTCCCTGAACCAATCTGCTCCACCTCTCCCACTGCAGCTGAGAAACACCACAAAATGCTTCTAGAAAATGGTCTAAAAAATCAATAAAAAACAGACTGTAAGTCCCGTCACACACATTTCCAACAATAGTACAATTTATAATGATTTGTTTGCCCTGTGTAGCATCTAGCCACATATATTTAGTATATATTCAAGAAGGCTCTCATTAGTCAAAACTAAATCTTCACAATAGCAAGAAAGATCACTACAATTAGACTCTATTCAGACCTAGAGTTCATTAACACCATCTAATCAGTAATTGCTCTGATGGGCTGACATTGATACAATAACTGGATAAGCTAAGAAGGCTGATTGAGCTGATGAGTTCCAGTTTCTTGTGAGCATTATTATTCATAATATTTGTGTAGATTTGCAAATATAAGAATATCCAGACTCTGTAGACAAGGAACAGTTTGTCTTCTGAGCAACACTAACCAACAGAAGACTGTATGCATGTAAGTAATTTGTGCCTAATGTCTAATTTAGCTTTGCACTGAATAGTATCAGTAAGTATAAGACAACCTGTTTGTTTGCTGACCCAAATACAGCCAAAAACAAACAAATGCTGGTCCCATCTCTAAAAACATAGAACACCCAAATTGGCCAATCGCATTGTCCCCTGCTCTCAGTTAGGAGACTAGACTCACTATGGTTTGTTAGGTGCTTCATCCAGCATTTGTGTGTGACTTAGCACCAAGCTAAGTAGAAGTTTTGACTAAATACACCGATCACATCTTCGATCGCACCCTAATAATGACCTAAATGATAAAAACTTTTCTTGTAGTCATTTATTGTGAGGCAATAACAAAAAGAAATGAATTGGTTCTATTGGAAAAGCGACAATATACAACATCAACATCATTGTTTATCTCTGTCTAAGTTTAAAATTAGAGATTATTCTGTACAATGTACTTTCTCATTAAGTGTATGTAGATGTCATTACAACAAAAAAGTGTTGCATTAAAAAATATATATATATATATACATATATATATATATATATATATATATTTTGCATTTTACCCACTGTGATGATGGTAGATCTTACATCAAAGGTCTGATACACACCTTTTTACAACAAATACAAAGTGTGCGATGTTTCAATCTGGTAGATCTAAAATGACAGACAACGTCAACAACAGGAAATACCCAACATTGTTTTTTTATGGGCCGTGATTTAGCTTTCCAGTAATTGCAATGCTAAGTGGTATTAAACATAGACATACACATACGCGCACACACACGCATGCTGCCCACACACCCGAACATACACACATGCACATGCTGATGAACAGAAAAGCCTGCAATACATCTTGCACACGCACATACTCAAACTCTATTACAATGTCTGCCTGTAATTAGAGTCAAGGTGACAGAGTGCGCACACACCAACACACACTGATCACTGTATCTGTCAGTGAGTTAGTTAACCTCATTTACTTTGCTGAGAAGAATTCTCTCTGGTCCCCGCACAATTAAGAAATAGTGGTCTGCATCTTTTGTTGTTTTGGTCTACTGTCTATCCATTTATGCACTTTCATAACAATAAATGTACCAGTATATGTGACCAGACTATAATAAAAGCAACATAAAAAAAAACAATAAATGAGTTTTCAACAAAATAAAAGTTTAACTAACTTATTATTCACCCCCATTCCCATAAACGTGAGTCAGCTGTGTCTGTCTTTGTTTTATAGAATAGAATAGAATAGAATAGCCATTATACACATGTATGTTGCATGTGTTATGTTATACACATAATTGTGTTTTTGGACTGGTAGTGTACAATAACTTCTCAAATTTGGCTGTTTAGACCGACTAATGGATTAACCTCCTCTTTCGACAAAATAGAAAACAACAAAAATACAATACGCACTAAATTGTGCTTTTAAATAAAAGTTATGCGATGTAAAATTTCTTACTAATGCAATGTTTGCAGGATTTTTTTGACACGTGTTCAGTTGAAGAAACTGACTTATTTACACTTTTATTTACAGTTTAAGTTGGACTTAAATAAAAAGCACTGGATGGATGGAAGGATCCGTTAGAACAGACAGATGATTATTCTTGTCATCCCTCTGCACTACTGAATGTTTCCAAATCTAGAGTATTTATCCTAATTATACTCATAGTTGCAAAAACAAAATGCTAAACACTCAGTAACGCATCTGCATTGCCAAGACACTATGTTTCTCCAGCAGAAATGCTCTGTCACCCAGAATATAAATAATGAATTTTGTTGGGGTTGTTGAGTCCAATTTTTAACTTTGAAAGGAGCCTCCTGCTAGGCGTTATGCAAAACTAAACTGATTACTTCCATGCTCCAGCTCTTTATTTAAGACACAGATGGAAAGATTTATATCAGCTTTGAAAATAAATAACAAATTAGTTTATTTTCATTCCTCTGAGTGTGAGTAACCAAGTGTGACTTGCTTGCTTCTCTCAATATTGGTGTGAACTGTACAGAAATTAATGTAGAAATAAAGGTTCATCTGTTAAGTGAGACAGAAAAAGAAGGATGTCTCCAAAGCTTATAAAATCATGGTTGTGGATTACCCTTTAACATTGAGGTCTAGAGGGAACTGAATCTGTTATTTAGTCACGCCCAGAGCCTCGTTCTACTCAGTGTTATACGCAGCGTTACTGATCGCTGTGCAATCAATGGTAAAGTTCTGAGAAGAACTGGATTACTCATGCAGGAGCGGATCTAGAAGGGTGGGGTGGCAATTGCCACCCTAAAACGATCTCTTGCCACCCCAAGTGCCACCCTAGTTTTGCATATGACAGTGTTGTTTATTTAAAAAAAAAAAAATTAAAAAGACAGCATTAACACTGTGAGCGTAGTTACAGTTAACAGTGAATATAAATGCTAAAACTGAATATATTGCATAGTGTTACCCCCCTCCAATATTAACAAATGGTTCAGCCCATACCGCAGACCGGCTTTTTTCTTTTTTTCAGTATCAAGCGATGCTTATGATTGTGCCAGAGCACACCATAGGAATTTCAGATTTCACACAGGTGGTTGGTTGTTGCACTCTGGAAATGGAATGACACGCTGCACCTCCAAATCCAATGACTGATTTAAACTGACATAGCAACAAGCTGCAGCCACTCTGAGTCTTTATTTCAGCCCAAGTTAAAAGTTCGGACTTCAAAGTATCCATCCGCTTCTAAATTGCAATTACAGGCCAGTAAATCCAGAGTTATGATAAAAAATATATAAGCCATGCTTTTTTCTAAATACTGTTGTTACGTTTTTGCGTGTGTTTGTGTTTTTGTAAATTTTATTTTAAGCGTTTTCTAAGGACATCTCGAAAACAGTAAAGAAAGAAAGAAAAGCCACTTCTTTCCTATCGGTGGGAAATTATACCATCTCGACCTTTTTGTTCAAGTCACGTGGGATTCGGTTGTTTAGGAAGACAGGAAAGTTTTGGGAGTGACGGTAACGGCAGCGAGACAGAGCGAGCGAGTGAGAGAGAGAGAGAGTTTTTAGATGTAGGAGATTTGTGACGTTTAGCGTGGAGTGTATCGTTAGTGTGTTGTGTTGTCTTGTGTAGTTGTTTTGTTTTGTGTGTCAGTGAGGGCACTAATGAATGTCACAAAGACAGATTGCAGTGTAAACACTGACACCAAGTAGAAAACCAGCGAAGTGATACACCTCCTGTTGCCAGGCCTGCAGGTTTATCCCTGTGCTGTTCTCCTCTGTCTTTTGGTGGACAAACAATTTGTTTTACTGGCACACATAATTTGTGGGGCATCTTATTGCGACACCTGATTGTTCTCTCATTTTAGTTTTACAAAAAAAAAAAAAAACCCCGGCAGGTGTATTGGCTGCATTTTTAGGTAATTAGTTGTATATGTTTACAATATGTACAATTTATATTTGCATTTCAAGTTATAAAAATAATTTACTTAACACGTCTGTGTTTTTCTTTACAGTAAAAAAAACTACTACTAGGATTTTAAGTTCTTTGTGTGATTTCAGCTCAGTAATACTAATGCAGTATGTTAGTGAAAAAACAACTTAATTCAGACACGTGAGGTTAAGCTGAAAAGAATGAAAGCAAACAAGGCAAGGGGAAAAAATAAATTGAAACAATTTGAGGGTGAAATACAAACGTAAACTGTAAAGGAGTCAAAAATTGCCGGTTGTATTTCAGACCTCAGAGGGTTAAAACAACAAATCATGAAAAATTTGGTTTAAATTTGTGTTCATGACAGTGCATTTTGTGTAATTTGTAACAATTAGAATTTTTTACTAACAAAAAAAAGTGTGAAACTTAAGTTAGACTTGTGTTTGTAAATGAACCGCCCATGTTGTGTAGCGTTCTGGATTTTATAATTATTGGGCTACATATTTATTTATTATACAGACTATACAGTACATAAAATCAAAACTCACATGTTTTATGCAACTAAAGTGTTTAATTATGTGGGCTACAGACAATAATTAAGTTATAGACTATATTTATATGCAAAACGTGTATACTTACTGCATTTGAATCATTTTAACCATATGTAACCACCTGCATATGTGTTTGAATAAAAAAGGCCTTGATTTTGCCACCCCATTTGATTTCTTTGCCTTCCTCTTGCCACCCTAAGAAAATTTCTCTAGATCCACCCCTGTACTCATGCAGTGGGATCCTAAACGTGTTTACACAGTGTACATATTATGGGGTCTTGTCTTCCTTATGGAGATAGATAAATAAATAAAAGTTAAGGTGAAGACATTTTTGCAGACAGAAAAGTTGTGATTGTGGTTAATGTTAGACTAAATTTTACTTCTCCTCTAAATTCCTGGAAACATGTCTGTGTGTGTGTGTGTGTGTGTGTGTGTGTGTGTGAGAGCACCCAGTACTGCTAATGCTAATTACTTACAGAGGAAATAATGAAGTATTTTTTGTGTGTGTGGATGCACGCACATGCACACTCCATAATTTTGCTGTTGTTAGCAGTAATGCTAATTGCTAGCATCAATGCTGATGAATGATGAAGGACTAATACAGTGCATGTGTGTGCGTGTGTGTGTGTGTGAGAAAGAGTGCTTGTGTCTGTGTGTGGTGTGCACATGGATAGCAGTGTGTATTTTGTGTTTACACAATGTGCATGCATCAGTCACTGTCCTGTCATTAGCACTCATGCTAATTGCTAGCAGACAATCTAATGGAGTGGTCCCTCCGGAACATTCAGGAAGCTCAGACTTCCTTCAACACCAACACAACTCACTTGGGCATGTGTGTGTCATGATGGGAGGATTAATGAAGGAAGCAGGGAAATGATCTTTCCCAGTTAGTGTGTGTGACAGAGATACATTTGCAAGTCTGCATGTGTGTCAGCGAGAGACTGATAGAATTAATGACAGCGTCCAAAAGGTGTGTGTGTTTGTTTTGATGTTTGTGTGCTTATGTTACTATAGACAAGGAAAAATCAGTTTTAGGTAGTTCTACCACATGTAGTTAAGAACTTCCTAGGGAAGCAGCACTGATTTCACGCCATAAGTTTTGATTGTGCATCTGTGAGTCAGCAAGGATAAACTTGGACCCCAGTGATGCAGAGTTAATCATCAAATGGTGAGCTTAATTTATTTCGTATCTAATCAGTCAACTACGACATTAACTCAGTGCATCTGCCTTATACTGTAGACATGGTCAAGACAACTTGATGAAGTCCAAATCAAGCATCAGAACATTGAAAGTGACTTAAGTGACTGAAATGTGAATTAGGTTGTTGTTGGTAGACAGGTTGTAGGCTCAAAATAACTGCTGCCAACACATGTTATAATAGGTATGATGCTGTAACATAAAACTACTATAAAATGCACCGCGCAGTCTTGTTTTTTGTTTTGTTTTGTTTTTTAGTTTGTTTTGTTTCGTTTCAATTAACAACGGCAATAAAGAACTATTCTATTTTGTTAAGCCAGGACTAGATTTAACAAAAGTAACTATGAGCAGTCAGGCATGTAGCTTTGTAGCATCTATTTATATCCATACCTGTTTCTAAAGTAAAATTGCTGTGGCAATCTCTGCGAAGTGCTCTTTGGGCTGGATTCACCAACTTTATTTTAATGCTTAAACACTAACTAACTGACCGGACTGATTTGTTGGCTGGTCTTCAGCCAGACCACCTGTGCATCATCAGCCTCATCAGCCACAGTATAAAAGACCAGCTTCTGCAGTCCACCCATATGGAAAAGAAATAGTAAAAACGTATATGATTTACTCATGAAAGTGGCCACTTTCTCATTACTTTCATATATTGTTTTAGTAAGTATCCAAAACATACAAGTTTCATTTACATAATTTTTCAAGGGATCTTATATCTGTTTTCACTCTTGTATTCTTTTCATACAAGTTTCACACAAGACAGATACAAACTTTATAAGATTTATATATATCTTTTCCATATGGGCAGTCTCAACCTTCTGCTTTGTAAGTGTGGTAAACAGGTTCTTCCTTCCTAGGCTTCTTGGTAACTCTCTGCATTAGTGTGTGTGTGTGTGTGTGTGTGTGTGTGTGTGTGTGTGTGTGTATTCTGCTATATGAAGAGGCATCACTTACCTCAGTTTCCAATCTACAGTGGACACCAGAGAATGATGGAACATATTTGGTGGGCTATGAGGAGTAGATGGAGTTGATGATTATTGAGCAAACATGTCAGATACAAGTTATGAAGAATACTTTTGTGTTTGCTGCCAGTATAACAAGACAGCTTTGTGCTGTTTGTATTATGCAGCTCTTACCTTTTCAACCCAAAATAAACACTTAAGGTTTGCTTGAAGGTTTTTGTTTAAAAATTTTTTCAAAGCTTTCTCACATGCTCAGAAGCATTCATCAGCAGCTGTAACTTGCCGATGACACATACACACGCCTGGGGCGTCTGTATCCAGGAAGGGTCCTAAGGCTAGACCCCCCATGTTAAGCGAGCCTGCCGCAGACATGAGTGAGCAGGATTAATATGAAGTCATGCCGGCTTGGATGTCGCCCGGATCAACAAGGTCCGTGTCAGGTGTTGAGGAGTTGAGACCCCTTGAGGGCACTCTGATGAGAAGTGGGCTACTGAAACAAGAAGGCATCGGCGGACAGGAGATGAAAACAGGGTGTTGTTGGAATGCTATTACGCAAGTAACCCCAGCGGGAAGGGTTACATGAATAGGATGTCGGAGCACTAGATGCAGTGATTCCCAGGAGCAACATGTGAGATCTCTGTGCAGAAGAGCGCAGTCCTAGGAACAGCTAAGATACTACCATGACCCTCAAGCTCCCAGGCCTCAGGTAGAGGACCTGAGCTTGAAGGACAGACTGCCGGCTGGGGCGAGAGGGGATTTTTTTTTTTTTTAATTTATTTTAATATACAAAGGACAGCCATCTGTGATGGCTTTTAGGCAATTTTGCCTTACTTTCCAAAAATGAGTAACACACCAATTTTCATATGTCATATTTTATATGTCAGAGGCAATTTAGGAAAATCAGTTTTCCTATTTTTTTTCCCCCGTAGTTTTAGTTCAGTTTTTTAGTTTAGTTTTAGTTAGCTATAATAACCTTGGCACTTACCAGCTTTTTTGGGTGAGCTTTCAAAGGTAGCATCTCATCAACTGCCAAATTCATTAGATTCCCATCACTATGCACAGATTATAAACTCTGTCGATGAGATCATGACCTATTTTCAAACATCCCATGTAGCTCTGAACTTTTCTAGGCGTGAACTAGTAAAAGTGCATCTGTGAATGCAAATATTGGCTTGAAAATTAAATGGTCTTGTGGAATTAAAGAAATTATTTTATTGCAACAATATATCCTGCATCATTACCAATATAATCTATAGTATTGATATTGCATTAAGATGGTTATTAAACCTGCTGGCCTCACATTAACTTTTTTATTACACGTGCAGCCATAATGATTGTACACACTCATTGCATTTTGTGCTTATTAAAGAGTTGAAGTTCAGTCAATGAAGGAAAGGTCATAAGCCTCGTTCGGCGAGATGACCGGACGATCTATTGTGTAAGTGACTTGGAGCTATAGAGGGTTAAAGCTGCATACACGCTTACAGAACACATATAATACATACAATCTAGGAAAAGGCCTGAGCAAAGGCCTGAATCTATTCAGCAACCTGTTGCATTTGAGTTTGCTTAGTAACAGGTGACAGAAGATGTGTCAGAGAGGAGGACAAGTCCACGGGAGCCTTCAGGGCCTGAAATCATCGCCATATTTGGAAAAGATGCTAGAAAGAGGAACTTCTGTGTCTGCCTTTAGCTCTAAAAATTGATCATTGTCTGTAAAAGATGCAAATAATGTTCTTAAGATGCAAATTATGTTCTTAGAACGCGAGAAGGGGCGTCAAACCCTGACGTTATAAAAGCAACTCTTTGTGTATTTTTGGGCGAAGAAGTCTGCTGATGTGATGCTGTGTGCTTCTTCCCACGCGTGTGTTCTGAATAAACTCTTCATCTGATTGCACTCTACTGGGCCTCCATTGGTTTGTTTTTGTGCCACATTTTCGAATTCGGGACAGTCTTTAAAACAACAACTTCTTAATAGAAAATCTGTGTGATGTTTCTTGTGCATGTGAGAATAGTGACGGTAATAATCCAGTGCATTTATAACAAAGGAGTAGGTTTTATGTGCTCTGCCTCCTGCATGGAGGTCTAAACTACACTGAGTATTTCCAGTTTGTCTGTTTCTTTCTAATATCACCTCAATTGGTGTCATATTTTGAAACTAGTTGATGCATTTTAAGCATTTATGCTTAACCAACCCCATTTCCATGTGTAAGAGAATAATAATTTGAGAAAAAAATGGTTTCTTTATGTGAGAAATATCAGCTCAGCATGCAGTGCAATATCTAGATATTAACTTACTACTCTCACTGCCTTTCAGATACAGAAATATCTGACCAAACTACAAAAAAATCTTATATGGAATTTAATAAATATGATTTAATATAATTTTCATGGAACAGAACATGTCATCGAATTACTGTGACAGTGGTATAATTTAGAGGCCTGAGCTGCTGACACTTCACTCTCTGTCTCCAGTGTCGACGTACTGTCGTGCTGAGTTTCAAAATTAAAAACATCAAACCATAAGCATCAGTTATTACTTTTCAAAGTGTTTGGTCTAATGATTCCACAGCAGGGACATTGATCTCGCCTGCACAAGCTTTTCCATGCTTTTTAAAGCATAATAACACATGAAGTGGATGATCTTGTTGACTTTAGTTTGAGAAATTTCTGAAAACTAACGCTGATGCAAAAGATTTCATCTGTCAGTTTTATATTGGGTAGTGTCCATGAGCATTTTAATCTGCTCTTTGATAAAAAAAAAAAAAAGTGCAAATGCCTGTAATTCTATAACTCTGATTAATTTTCTGACATTGGTACTAGAACATTTTTACTTAGTTTTTCTTCTTTCTTGTTTCCAGATCTGCATCTAAAGCAGTGTCCCATGTGAAAGCAGAAAAGTCTCTAAGTAGCAATCATGGGGTTTGTTTTCAGAGGATAATTGGGTCATTATGTCAAACATCAGTTTGATATTCACATATGACAAATGATAGAATGAGCTCACTAGTCAATCAGATCATGTGAGCCCTTATTAAAAGTTTAACCTCTGCCTGCTCTAGCCTGACAGCTCACATCCTGATTAATAGCAGCCATGCATTCACGTGGTACTAATATACATATCAGAAGGTCAGCTTTCAGAAAAGCACCTCATGGTACCTTTGCAGGAAAAACGTATAGACTTTGTACTTTTTACAGGGGGGTGTTTTTACCCTTTTAGTTTCTACCTTATAGAGGTCAGTCATTAATTCTGGTCACAAATGTGCACCTTTAAGTGACAATTCAAACAATACACATTTTTTTAAAAGTGCATAACTAAGCACATCTCAAATTATCACCAAACAGAGAAGCAGCACAGACCAGACCATACACATGTTATTTAATGATGTGTTTTCTAATTTAATGCCATAAGTGTGATTAGTTGTTTTTGTTTCTTGACATACTGGCAACCTTTCCAGGGTATACCCCACTTCTCAAAGCTGGCTCCAGCTGCTCCCAAACCTGAGATCCTGAATTAGATAAAAGGAAAAGGCAGATGGCTTGATGGCCTTTTGTTAACTTCTGACTCCAAATAAAAGTCTCATCTTTTCCTATAAAATCTGAAAGTCTCCCACCTTGGGTTATCTGTACATCATCACTGTGCCTTCAATGTAGAAGACGAAGATGCAGAATATAAGTTGTCAGGAGGTATTATATGTTTTTGATTTAGTTTTAATGAATAATAAAATGGTAAAAGTTTAAAGAATCATTATTTTTTCCAATTGCATTCTGTTATTTGACAAACACAGGCTACCTCATATCTACATTTTTGGTCCTCAGAAAGGCACACATGATTGCCTTTAGGTACAAAAATCACTGCTAGGGAGAACCTTTGTGTAAACTGGGGAAAATAAAGTTAAGATATTAAAATATTGCAAATGATGCCCATACCTTTTTTTTCTTAAAATACAAGCAAATTTCTGAGTGTGTTAACTGTGCTCTTCTGCAAAGTGCTAAAGAGAAACAAAAAAGTGAGAGAAAATTAACATGTTGGCTGAATAAAGATGCAGCATGTCAGTGTATGATTTGAAACTGACGTCTAAAAAACATTAGCTCTTAAAAAGAATGCAGCTATCAAAAGATGAGCTGCAATCGATCATAGAGACATAAATACATGAGCAGAAATTAGGAGCAGATGAATGGTAAGCGAATGTGTTATTAGCACCATTAGCTCAACATCAGCCAATACTAACTAACTAACTAACTAACTACCTCTGGGATTTCTCTCTTTACTTGTTTTATTTCTTACTTGTTTTTTTTGTTTTTTTTACTTTACTCTTGGGGTTTTCTTAATCTCAACTAATTTTAAAAGAACAAGGATGCTTTTCACTGTTGTGTGAAGAAAACCAGATGTAGTGTTTTGGTTTTTTTTTTTTATAAAAACACTTTGTTTAAAGAGGAATATGTTCCAGTACCATGTATACCCCAAGACTGTTCTTCTCGTGTCTGGTTGCAGATATTATATTGTTTGCTTTGAAATGCCATGTATATAGAGATTTTGTAGTCTTATTGATTATTCACACCACGCCACACTGTAATTCGCATCCATATATTCATACAGCTTTTTATTCAGTGCAGCAGCATCCACACCTATGGCATGTTTAGAATCACCAGTTAACCTAACATGCAGGAAGCCAGAGAATCCGCAGGAAATCCACAAAAACAGATCACCATGCCAAGGTAAGTTTATCAGAGCTTGTGTGAATTCACTGCTGAAGCACAACAAAGATTTTAACCAGCTTTACATCCGAAGCTTGCTACTCACAAACCAGCAGGAGGCTTTTATTTTTAAGGGGCTATAGGAAATACAATGCATTAATCAATTTGCTGTGCTTTTCTTTTAAGCATTCTCCAACTAGATACCCACCCAGCTAGCCTTGATGTTTATTGAGTCATTCTTCTACTTTGCAAGGCAAGGATTGGCAAAGCAAGTCACCTTCATCCAGCATTTGGTCATTCGGAGAGCTGACCCTGACTACCAAGATCCGACTGTTCAACTCCAACATGAAGTCAATACTGCTGTACGGGGCTGAAACCTGGAAGACAAATGAAACCTCAAACATGCAAAATCCAGGCATTCCTCAAAAGCTGTCTCAGAAGGATTCTCCACATTCGCTGGCCAGACACAATCACTAACATCAAACTATGGGAACCAATCTGTTAACTCCCAGTAGAGGAAGAAATCAGGAAGAGAAGATGGTGCTGAAAGAGAAGGTGTTACGCCGCGGCTCTGCTAGGCGACAGGGGAGGTAACATAAATGAGCCCAGAGACAGGAGGATCAGATAAAAAAGAAAAACAAAAGGTTTATTACCACCTGTAGCTCAGGTGGCAGAGCAGGTCAGCCACTAATCAGAAGGTCAGTAATCAGAAGGTCAGTGGTTCGATCCCAGGCTGCCTCCTGGCTGCATGCCAAATATCCTTGGGCAAGATACTAACCCCATGTTTGCCTACTGGTGGTGGTCAGAGGGCCCGGTGGCGCCAGTGTCCGGCAGCCTCGCCTCTGTCAGCGCACCCCAGGGCACAATGTAGCTTGCCATTGCCAGTCTGTGAATGTGTGTGTGAATGACTGAATGTAGCTTTGGGGTCCTTAGGGACTGAGTAAAGCGCTACATACAAATGTAAATGCTACATACAGTTGCATTTACAGTTGTAAATGGTAAATGGCCATTTACCATTTACAACTGTCAGTGAACAGTGTCAGTGAAACTAGGCAATGAGACAATTTAAACAAACTAAAAACTCATATATTCAAATAACACAAGAACACTAATCATCTCACAGTCAGCAACTCAAAAACAAAGGTTCAAAATGCAGCAGTACAGAGGCAGGAGGGACGGTCTACACAGTCTGTTCACATCAACAAGTCCCCCACGAATGAAGAATCTTCAGCCTTTTATACTCCCGGGTAAACGCAGGCAGCCGCGTCATTGGTCCGCTGTGTTCGAGGATCCCGCAGCAGCAGCCAATGGTGTGTGTGTGGACTGGCACACTCCAATCTGCATGCAGTTGGGTGGGCATAGGTCCCTGGCCAGCCAATTACCTGTGAGTCCTGGCACGCTTGAATTTCCATACAGGAAGGTGGGCCCACATGAGGCCAGGGGGCGTAACAGAAGGGCATGCTTTACACAAACCACCAGCCACCATCACCAGGCAGGCTCTCAGGTGGAACCCCCAAGGCAAGTGAAAGAGAGGCCACCCAAGAAACAACTGGTGACGAGACCTTGAGGCAGAAGCAAAAAAGATGGGCTACAACGGGACCCATCTAGAAAGAATGGTCCAGGACAGAAAACTCTGGAGATCTGCTTTTGGCAGCCCATACCCTGGGAGGAGTGATGGGCAGTAGTAGTAGTAGTAGTATTCTACAGTTTTACTCTTTTACCCCCCTCCCTCCCCTGTCACCCTATTTTTATGTTTCTCCAGAAAGGTAAAATTCTTTAAGTCAAACATTGCATCACTTACATATGTAACTTATTTAATTTCACATGTTCAACATATGTTGAGCCAAAATAACAAATCTGAAGCAGAACCCCAGCTTGCCATTGTATAGGAATTTCTTTCACTAAGGTATTAATGACATTATTTTATTGTATTAACATGTCTGACACTCATACTGTAAGACAAATGGTAGGGGGTGTAGCAAGGATGTTGGGGGGAAAACAGGAACTCCACAGGACCAGTCTTTTGTCTCTTAGGGAGTGTGAACCTTAAGGTGTGAAACAGCTGTGTACTGCCTTTTGTTCCTGGAGAAGGTATTTAACTGAGAGCCATGCTAGACTCAGTGAGACTCTGCTGACCGTCTGTCCCGCGGCCATGGGGGCTCCACAAGCTTGTTTGTATGTTGTCTTTGTGTGCATGGATTAAAGAATGTTAGCTACCGCTCACCGCTCGTCTGCAGGCTTTATTTAAGTGAAAAACTTCCACAACACCATCAAAGGAAAGAAGCACATTCTGTGTCTAGTTCTTTGTCTAGTTCTTTGGGGCAGGGAAACGCCCTTGCAAAATGAACAGTATGACTAACACTTTGAATACACATCAGATCTAACTGTGAAAAAGAAAAAATATGCTGTATATCTATACTGATATGACTGGGTAATGTGTTAAGAATGAAAGGATGCCACACGTTTGATGAAAATGAAATGTATCAACCAAACAACCTCCTCTACCTCTTAACTGACTAGATCAGTGCCCAGAGGTTTAATTCACTTCTGATGTACTCTAATTGAAAAATAATGTCTTTGAATATTTTTTGTGGAAAAGAGTTTATTATGGTCTCCTTTCTTTTTAAGTATGATGTTCATTGGTACAGTCCCAGACCTCATCACAGATGGATTGTTTCCTTCCCTCCAGCTATTCAAGCGTTTATTTGAATGAATCAGACTCAGATAACAATAAAGTATTATCATGGAATACTAATACACATTTATGTCAAAGGAGCTTGCAAAGAAAACCTACGATGACCTGGATGACTGAGAACCTTCACAGACAATACACATTTATGTTTATAGAGTAACTGTGAGGATCCAACCACAAGTTTATGAAAGGGCGAGTTTTAGTCTAAAACAAAGACACTATCCTCAAGCAGCCATGTGAAAGCTGGAAAAAAGGCCAAAAGTCCTTAAGGCGTAAAGGTAGTCCTGTCAAAAATGGAAGTACAAGGTACACCAGTCACACACACAAAATCCATCACAAACCACACATTTTTCTTTTTTCTGTGTAAAATTGTTTTTGAATGTTTTACTTTTTTGAGGTTGTTTTGAGATTGTTATGTTGTTAACTGACTCTTTTGACATAAGGGGGTGTAAATAATGAGTTTAATCTCAAGCTGCTGTGTAGCCGTACCCAAAACCTCCCACTGCAAGTAAGTGTGACTCGATGAGCCTGAGGCAGAATGGAGCTGACAAAGAGAAAAAAACATGAAGAGTGTAATGTTCCCCTTACCTTTTAAATATTAAAGGTAATATACCAAGATATGCTCAGAGGCAGGGTACAAGAGAATTCAAAGCCAGTCCGCTATCATGAAATGTTGCATGACTGACATGTAAAGTAATTTTACATGTTATCTTTTCTTTTTTCCTTGTCATGCCATTTCTGCTGACTTACATGGTGCAGAGATGAATGATGCCCTAACACCACCCTCAACCATATCCCATAACCAGGCACTTTATAATCCCTAGCCATTTTACCTTAACTTGTCCCAGGAATAGTCATGCAGGCATTGTTTCATGGAAGAAGCTCAAAGTGGTAACAAAAATGTCCCTGAAGTAGCATAATTTTTATATTTAATTCAATATTGTTACTATGGGCAAAGCTGCAAAGTGAATCTAACCACAAACTTAGGTAAAACTTCCAATTCCTTTGTGTCATTGTGTCTTCTGCTGTCGGTTGCTTGGTAAGTTGGTTCTTCCTGTACTTAGTCTCTCCTTTCCCCTGCCTCTCCTCATTCCTCAAACGTGACATGTTTTATTCCTTTATTGTTAGTAAATGGCGTTTCTTTGGCTCTAAGTCAGTGTTGTGGTCTTTTGAGCAAGCTGTAATAGCTGTGAAATCAGATCCATAGATTAGGCTTTGTGCAAATGCTCTATCAGATTGGATTTTGTGAGGCTGGAGGTCAGGATAGTGCCGCTGGCTTTCTGTTGTGTTCTCAATCCATTCCTAGTTATTAGGGGGTGTCAGAATGCATTTATCTGGTGTGGGAGGTTGCCACAGCAGAGATGTAGCATTAGGAGGGGTATGGTATATTATAGACATGAGGCTCTGATTAGCTCGTCCTCTTTATCATGGCACTTGTTACTTTTTGTGCTCAAAGTTGATGTGTTAGAAGCAGGAAAATGGGAAAGTGTATAGATTTGAGCAACGCTGACAAGGGCCAAGTAAAGATCTCTAGACATCTCCAAAATTGCAGTTCTTGTGTGGTGTTTCTGGTCTGTATTAGTCAATATCTATAAAAGTGGTCCAATGAAGGGCGACGGGGTCATTGGAAGGTAAGGGTGAACTATTGGAACTCAAATTGCTAGAAGTGTCCATGCTGGTTCTGATAGAAAGGTGTCAGAACATAGAGTCCATTATATTTTTGTTGCATATTGCATGGTAAAAGCGTGTAATAGACACGCCGTTGACCATGTCCATTTTGCACTTTGCCTCGTATGGACACATATGCAAAAGTTGCAGTAAGCTGTAGTAACAGCAGAGGGAAATATTTTAAGACAGCCTGAAAATAATCACAGGAAAGCGTTTAAACAGAAATTATTAACACATTTATATGTAAATATTTATGAGCCACCTAGTTTAATTGTTTCTGGCGATTAGGGACCCTGGAGTGCACTTCATATGTTTTTTGCTGTTTTTTGCTGGTAATGCAACTTCTGCATGCATTAATTCATTGTTGGACCAGTCTTAAAATCTATAAATTGTTTTTACTATAAATGTAGTCCTGTAGGCACCTTTGAGACCACAGAACAATCACAATATATATCCATATATATATGGTTTTTCACACATATATATACTGTACTTTGTGCAAAGTTCATCTTGGATGGCTGAATAACTGACCTGAAAGTCTTTGTTTCATCACACCACTGAGTGCAATGTCTTTATCATTTCTGTATTCGCCATGTGTGTCTATATGAAATGTAGAAAAAGCTCCACATTTTCAGTTGGGTAAACAAATGGTGGATTAAGATGTAGTGTTTAAGTTTGAATCTATTTCACGGCTTTGTGTGATCTGAATACTGACATTAGCCCCAAGGATACAGAATAAAGAGGTCAGAAAATAAATATAATGTTTCTTGCACAAACACACACAGACACACACAGTGACCTCATTTCCTGCAGTTTGTTCTAAGTTGTTTTCTATTACATTCACTTTTAATCTGACTTTATGTCTTCTGTTCTGTGAAGAAGAACTTTAAGGCCACTCCAGTATTATAAGTTGGCTTCATAAATAAAATGA